>NC_056744.1:740086646-740276646 GCF_019279795.1 Protopterus annectens
ATGCAGCACTCTCTAAAACCAAAAACACAGCATCCATGGGACCGGACAACATCCCAGGCTGCGTTTTACACGAAATTCAGAATGAACTGGCTCCCCACCTAAGCACCATGTTCAATCATGGTCTCACGTTAGGCTTTGTGCCCTCTGAATGGCGCACAGCAACAGTTATTCCACTCCACAAAGGGGGAGCCACCACTGATCCTGGGAACTATCACCCTATTAGCCTGACGAGCCTGGTCTGCAAGGCCATGGAACTATCATCATGGAACTCATAAACAAAGACATTGGTAACCTCCAAACTCTGGACCCCACCTCATTTCGTGTTTGTAAAAGGCAGATCATGCCTTCTGAACCTGATCAACTTCTTTGAGGCAGTCACCAAAGCCGTAGACGAGGGTAAGATGGTTCACACAGCCTATCTTGACCTCTCCAAGGCTTTCAACACCATCCCCCATTCTGGAATTATAGCTAAACTCACTAAACTTGGTATAAATCCCTATGTCATAAGATGGGTTGCCAACTGACTCACTGACAGAACCCACACTGTAAAAGTTGCAGACTCCAAATCTGACTTCAAACCAGTGATAAGTGGAGTACCACAGGGTTCAGTCCTGGGACCTCTCCTGTTTGGTATCTACTTCTCTGAAGTACAGGCTAACACAGAAGGCCTCTGGCTAATGGAGTTCACAGATGACTGCAAACTAGGAGTCATAGTCGAGTTCTCAAATGATGTGGACATCCTACAGAAGGGCCTCACTGAGACAAATGCCTGGTGTCAGGCATGGCCTTAAGCTCAATGCCAAAAAGTGCATTGTCATCCCCTTTGGTAAAAACTCTGTACCCATGAACTACCACATAAACAGCAGTCTACTTAATGCAGAATGTGTGATAAGAGACCTTGGGACCCAGGTGGACAGTAGTCTCTCCTTTGCTAATCACATCGCCACAGTAGTCAGGAAATCCTTCTATGTGGCACATCTCATCACAAAAGGGTTCTCATCCAGGAAAAAAGAGGTCATTGTTCCCCTCTACTCGGCACTCATTAGACCCATTATAGAGTACAACACCCCTTTTGGAGTGTACCTCACAAGACATCTGCAGCAGCTGGAAAGGTCACAGAAGTACCTCACAAAGAGGATTACTGGCCTCAAATAAATGCCCTAGACTGACAGAGGATTACAAGAATGAGATGACTAGTCTTTTGTACAATACCAGTACGTACTCTTCCATCTCTAAAATCGAGATTATTATTGCTTACCAAAGATTAGATTCTTATTTAGAGGAGTATTTATTGGAGAATCAAATTGATGTAGATACTTATAAATTTTTATAAGAAAGAAAACCAGTTTTACCAAATATTTTCGGTATACCAAAGGTCCACAAGAATATTGAAAAACCTCCCTTGAGGCCCATTGTGATGAGTAGGGGAAGTAAAACCCATCCCATGGCTATTCTTGTGGACAAAGTCAAAAGACACCCCACCTTTTAAAAGATTTGTGGGAATTTTTAAGTAAATTAAAACAGGACTTATGGAAGGAGGGACTCATGTTCATTTCCATTGATGTTGTAGATCATTTTACCAGCATTCCAAAGTTAGAGGGAGTAGAATATTTTTACAACATGCTATGGCAATTCTCCCCCTTCCTGGGAAAAAATTAAACTGGTCGTTGAATTGATGGAACTAATTCTTGACAACAACTTCCTTCATTTTGAAGGTGAATTCTACCAGCAAACCAAGGGGCGGTTGCTATGGGGGTGGCTTGCGCCCCTACTTTTGCAAAAATTTCTATGCTGGGTTGGGTTGGGAAAGGGAGTTTGTATTCCACAGCCCATTTGTCAAACATTTACATTTTTATGTTAGATTCCTGGATGATGTGTTCATTTTGTGGGATGGGACAGTTGATCAGATCAGTGAGTTAATGAACTACCTCAATGGGTGTAGTGAGTATTTGAAATTCACACACTCATGGAACTCAGAAAGTATAAACTATTTGCATGTTAGGATCTCACAAAGTGAAGGCAAGTTTAAATCGAACTTGTTCAGGAAAGAAACTTTTTGTGATGCATATTTGCATTATAATAGCAACTACCCCTATTACCAGAAAAAGAGTTTGGTGAAAGGGCAGGCCATACGAGTGGCAAGAATGACGTCAAAGGTAGATGAAGTGGTCCACAGATTTGAGACATTAAGGAATATGTTTTCAAAAAGGAATTACCCTTTGAAAATGGTGGATAAAATACTTAAGGAAGTGAGGGAAGGGTGGGGTAACAGATATCTCCCTCTTTTAGGTAAGGACCTTGGAAGTGAAAAAGTGAGAGAAGTAGAAAATTAATTTGAGAAGGCTCCAGTGTTAGAGTGTAACAGATATTCTCAAGAAATTAGAAAGTTAGTGGAAAAGAATTGGAGTATTTTTAAGGTGTACAAGGAAATCATTAAATCATTTATTTATTTATTTTACATGTGTTTACTGGGAAGGTCTGACAGGACACAGGTCCATTTTCAGTGGAGGCCCGGGGAGAAAAGCTCCAAAATGCTAAGCATTGAAATACTGTACAAGACCATATAATAAAAAACAGTACAATGTAATACAAGGAGACAACATTAAAATTAGACAATTCATAAAGTACACAAGTCAGATATGCAAAAATGTTTTTTTTTTTTTTTTTAAAACCTGAATACAGGAGTGGGAGTAGGAGATATGAAGGGTAGAGTTAGGTAAGAGTAAATTTTGTTACTGTAGGATGTTAGGTATAGGGAAAAAGTGAAGTTTCCAGTTGTTATAGAAGACAGATATTAGTACTATAGAGTAAGTATTGACAGATTACCAAGTGAACAACTGGTGACCCTTAGCAGGACCAGAACTTGTTTTTGTATATAAAAATGGTAAGAATTTTAAGGAAATCTTAGAAAATGGACTAGGTAAGGAGAAGGTCCACACAATGGCACGATGACGCGTGGAAGTTGTGCATATTGCAGTTTTATTAGTAAAGAAAAAACACTATTATTGGACATCGTTTTTTACAGTAAGGTGTCTTTTGTGAATGGCAGCTGTGCTTTTAAAAAACTAGTATATTTAGCAAAATGTGAAGACTGGCCAGGGTTTTATATAGGTAAGACAGAGCCAGCATTTATATGAGATGAGGAAGAAAACGGAAACAAATGCGCTGTATAGGCACTCGTTGGTTTGTCCTAAATTCAGGAAGTTTAGGTTTGGGATATTGGAAAAGATAAACATCAGCCCAAGGGGAGGTGATTGGCAGAGACTGTTGTTGAAAAGAGAGTTAGTATGACAGTTACAATTAAATGCAACATCCCCCCCAGGGCTTAATGATCAGGTATCTATTGGATCAATTTTGAATGAAAAGGCAGATATATTAAGTTGACACTTTATGCTGAAACTGTGTCTGTAGGACTCTCTTGAATGAATGGTTAGATATTCTAAATGGAAATCAGGTTGTGGCACCTTTAAACATCAATATAACTGCTAGGAGAACACGTCATTTAATTTACATTTTAACTGTTTTATTATAAAAGATGGTCTTTGTTAATATGTTTTTATCTGATGAAGTCTCTACGAGAGATGAAAGCGTTTGTATTGTTTTATTAAAGTTTTTTTTATTTTTCTGCACCACTAAGTCTGGTCTTTTACTACTGTTTTTTTACTCTTCAAATCTAGCTCTTGAACTTGGACTAAAGTCCATTCTCTGATTTGTGCCCCTTAGCTCTACGTTGAGGAGCAAAAAAAGGGGTGTGTCTGTCCAAATTTAAAAACTGTAGCAAGCCACTTACTAGAGATACAAGTGTACATGGGAAGAAGTTATAGCAAGTGATGTGCTGCAGTTCCAGCTGTCACCCACAAAGCACTTCATCCTTTACAGCAGTTATAGTATCAGCATTCCTTCCTAAATGCTAGTACTCTAATAAAGTCCATCGGTAGCTGCTAGTCACACACCATATGCCATTCACCCCCTCACCCTGCCCTAGCTACACATCTGTGGCCACTATGTTAGCCTGAGAATCTTCAGTCTTCATGATATGTGTTCCCAGTAAACCTTTGCTAGGTTTCATTGGATAGTGTCACTATTAGCATGTTTTCTAAGTTTTTCAGATGTGCTGCTGAGGTCATGTGGAACAACCTCATTTTTATTTTTACACCACATTCACAGTCAGCTCCAATGTCATATAAGTACTGACATGAGGTACACCACCCAGAACAGATATTTATTGCCTTTGTCAGGAATAAGGAGAGGAGTTGTGTTTTGCAGATGTTCATCGTGTTTCACTGTTGCAGTCATTACTCTAGGGTTATCCTGCTGGCAGGCTACCGTCAGTCGGCCAGAATTCCAAGGTCTAGGTCCGGCGTCGGTTGCTGTCGCCTCTTCCCTGACATCAGTGCGCCAGGGGTATAAAAGATGCAGCCGACGCCATTTTCTCCAGTCTTTCTTGCTGCGCGGTTTCCGAAGCAAAAGCAGTTCGCAAGTGCCGGTTGGCCGACTCCTGAGATTTTCGAATCCGAATTTCAGAATTGAAGTCTTCATTAAAGCTAAGTACCCCATTGGGGAAACTTTTTTCTTGCTCCAGACCAATGTCAAAAAAAGTTAACAATTGTATTTCTTGTGGTAAGCAAATACCTCATAAGGATTTTCACTCTTACTGTATTCCTTGCCTAGGCCCTGATCACAACATTGCTAGCTGTCGTTTTTGTGCTAGTGCGTTGGTTAAATCTATCAAGCGTTGGTTCGATTTTGCATTTCATTACTTTGGCCGAAAATTTAATTATATAATGCCGTCGGACCAGCCGACTACCGGAGTTTACAAAAAATGCAAGGACTAGGAAAAGGATAGGCATCTGAGGTCCAAAACCGACAAAGCCTCTGCTAGGCCAGTCGCAGGTTCGCCGGTTCTCAGTGAGGCGCTTTCACAGCCCCTGGTGCCCATTACCTCAGAGTCACAGGCTGCTTCCGACTCCCACGTGGAGCCAACTGGGCCTTTGGATACTCAAGGTATTGGACACTCGGAAATAATTTCCCTCAGATGGGTCCGGAGCCACTGAGCAGGCATCGGCTTCTGAGGGTGTCTTCAGACCTACACAACTATATATTAAGCCATCTTCAGCTTCAAAGACAAAGACTAAAGCAGCACTAAAGACAAAGAAACAAGTACAGCATTCTCCTACTCAGACTTCCATGCCTAAAAAACAGATGCTCAAAATGGCCGAAGACCTAATTACTTTGATCAGGGGCTCCCATCCCCCTCCTGATAAGAGGCCTAGGCAAGAGACAGAGTATGATTCTTCTGATCAGGTTTCTATTTCCTCTGATTCCTCTTCTGAACAGGATTACTCCATGCTTCCCTATGAGGATTCTGATGCTGAAGAATCCATTCCTTCAGCCTCTGCTCCTGAGGATTATTCTTTTGGGGAAACCCCGCATACCATGAGGAAGCATTTCCACTGGAAGAGCCAAGATTATTCTGAATCTAAGAAAAGGCTCAGAGGCTTTCTGCTACTTCCTCAGCACAGACCCCTTGCTATCCACCTGTTCTAGACATTGTAGATGATATATTTTCAGAGTCCGGCCTGTCCCCTGACTCTTTACCCCCTGCACCTGCTAAGCCAGACAGATACTACAGGGTCCCGGATTCTCATAAATTCCTATATAAAAACCCCGCTACTGACCCAGAAACTATATCTCAGGGTCCCAAGGGGATTAAATCTTCCACTGCAAAAAACCCTGTCCCCTCCGATAGGGATTCCAGGGCTCTAGACAGATGGGGGAAAAAAGTCTACACTTCTGCTACCCTGGCTGTAAGGGCTTTAAATTGTCAGTTTAATATGCTTAAATATCAGCAATATTTAATGTCACTTCTTAAACAGAAATTGTTGACAAATACTGAATGTTCAGAGAACAAGGAATTGCAGGATTTATTGCATGCAGCTGAACAAGTGGGAAAGCATACTTTGCAATGTGGTTATGATTCACTGGAGGCCTCTTGCAGGGCCGCTGTTACAGGTTCTGTTATTAGAAGGCATGCTTGGTTAAAGGAACAGAATCTGCCTGATCATGTTAAAGCAAAATTATTAGATGCACCAATACAGCATGATACTTTGTTTGGTACTAAACCAGAAGAGGTGTTGAAAAAAATGGAGGATAAAGCAGAATCCATGCAGACAGTCAAGGATTTCCTACAGGTACAGCCACCCAGGTTTAGCAGGAACTGGCCTTCCAAAAATTGGTCCTTTCTAGTGTCAGACAGACCACAAACAGGCAGATACAGGCGTCCCAGAGGCAGATCTCAGCCCCAAGGCTCATACAGGCCTAAACAATGGGGTGCTCCTACCTACAAAAGCGGAGAAGACAAATCACAACCTTACAGGAAACAGTCCCAATGACTTTCCTCTACCAGATCCAAGCACTTTTCTTTTGGCGGCCCCCTTAGGGGGAAAACTAGCATTTTTTTCATCAAATTGGCAAATGGGTCCTGAACATAGTGTCCCAAGGCTACAGGTTCCATTTTCACAATCTACCAAGGTCAAAAGGTATGCCAGGCCTGCCACTCAATCAATGGGCAGAGGCACAAAAACAAATTTCAGCCCTCATGGACAATGAGGTCCATTCAGCCAGTACCACAACAAGAGCAGGGGCAAGGATTTTACTCCAGACTTTTCCTAGTACCCAGAAAGGACAAACCTGGAGACCAATACTGGACCTGTCTATACTAAATACATTTCTGGAAGTTCCAAAATTCAGGATGTTGACTCTACAGCAGCTACTGCCCATGTTGGGCAAGAAGGCTTGGCTTGTAACTTTGGACCTAAAGAGGCATATCTGCATGTCCCAATCAGACAGTCTTGCAGAAGATACCTCAGATTCATAGCTGGCTCAATGCATTACCAGTTCTCTGCACTGCCCTTTGGCTTATCTACTGTGCCCAGGGTCTTCACAAAATGCCTGGCAACAGTAATTGCGTTTTGCAGACAAAAAGGAATTCAGATATATCCCTACTTGGACGACTGCCTAATTCAAGCAGAGAACAAAGACATTCTTCTAAAGTATATGGCGTTTGTAAAAAGATTACTAATTGGCTTAGGGAACACAGTAAATGAAAAGAAATCAAAACTAGTGCCCTCTCAAGAGATAATATTCCTGGGTGCTAGCATAAATACAACTGCCCAGATGGCTTATCTCACGCCAGACAAACAAAAGCAACTGACTTCTTACTTCAAGAAATTGGCAACAAAAACCCACCTGTCTGCAAGGAAAATCCTGCAGGCCTTGGGTTTCATGGCATCCTGCATTCTACTAATTCCATATGCCAAACTGCATATGAGGAAGCTACAATGGTATCTAAAAAGTGTTTGGACTCAGCATTGCCACAGCCTGGAGACAGTAATTGCACTCATTCCCTGCCTACAACAGGATGTTTGATGGTGGGCAGAAGCCTGTCACCACAACAAGGGTCTGCCATTCAGTTTACCCACAGCCGGACAGACACTGACAACGGATGCGTCAGATTATGCCTGGGGAGCCCATATGGCAGGAAAATGTATTCAGGGCACATGGCCTGCAAACCAGATGCATCTTCACATCAATCAAAAAGAGATGCTAGCTGTTCAAAATGCTATGACAGCTTTCAAGGACCTGCTTCATCCAGGACAGTTACTGATAAAGACAGACAACACAACGGTCATGTGGTACATAAACAAGCAGGGAGGTACACATTCCTACCCCCTCTGCAGACAAGCAATGACCTTATGGGACACAGCATTGGCTTTTCAAATTCACCTGCAAGCACAAGTCCTGCCAGGAAAAGCAAATACTCTGGCAGACGAACTAAGCAGAAACCTCATGGATCCCCACGAATGGAAACTGGATCAACAAGTCTTCAGCATGATAGTAAGGAAATGGGGATGCCCAGACATAGATCTATTTGCCTCCCCTCACAACTGCCAATTGCAGAGATTTTGCGCAAGGATTTATCACAAGCAAGCATGGAAAGTGGACGCCCTATCCTTCAGCTGGAAAAATCTAACTGTATATGCTTTTCCCCCACTGCCTCTCCTTCCCAGGGTGCTCCTAAAGGTCAGACAAGAGAAGCCAAAAATGATACTGATTGCACCAGACTGGCCACGCCAGCACTGGTACCCAATCCTAAAGAGCTTGTCTCAAGGTCCAGCATGGATATTGCCTCAAACTTCTCACTTGTTGACCCAACAAAACAATCGGATCCTGCACAGCCAACTCAGGACCTTAAATCTGGCAGCATGGCAGATAATGTAGCCATTCAGAACACTCCTCTTTCAAAAGCTGTTATGGATGTTATTTTGGAGGCCAGGAGGCCCAGCACCAGAAAATCTTATGCAGAAAAATGGAAGAGATTCTGTGCTTGGAACCAGGAACAAGGCATTGACACGTGTTTACCAAATATCCCTCAGATTTTACAATACCTAACTGAGATGCTGAACAAAGGCCTTTCCTTCTCATCAATTAAGATTCATGCCTCTGCCATTTCAGCCCATTACAATACGGAACCACCTATCTTTTCTCATCCTTTAGTAAGGCAGTACCTCAGAGGGGCCAAAAACATTAGGCCACCAAGGAGAGCACCAATTCCGGTCTGGGACCTCAATTATGTTTTGGAAAAACTCACACTGCCTCCTTTCGAGCCAATATCAACAGCAGATATAAAACACTTATCCTGGAAAACAGCTCTGCTCCTAGCAATAACCTCTGCAAGGCGAGTCTTGGAGTTACAAGCCTCATGGCTGTGGAGCCTTTCATCATTTTTTATCCAGACAGGGTTTCTCTGAGGACAAACCCTACATTTATGCCTAAGGTGGTGTCCAGTGTGGCCCTTAACCAAACCATTCACTTGCCAACCTTTTATCCTAATCCACAGAACAAGGGTGAGAAAATTCTGCATTCTTTGGACATACACAGGCAGTTACGATTCTACTTGGACAGGACTAAAGCTTTCAGAAAGACTGAGCAACTTTTAGTGTCATATGCTGCAGGATTACAAGGAAAGGCTATCTCAAAACAGACTATTTCAAAATGGATAGGCCATTGCATCCGTTTCTGCTATTTTCAACATGGCAAATCAGTGCCTAAGGACATTAGGCCTCATTCCACCAGAGCAGCAGCCACTTCAGCAGCCTTCCTCAGAGGAGTACCAACCAAAGATATCTTAGAGGCTGCAACTTGGAGTTCAGTACACATCTTCACAAAGCACTATCACTTACCTCTTTACTCTAAGTCCAGAGCAGGCTTTACCACTGCAGTTCTGCAGGGCCTCATAGCCTCTCCTAATCCTATTTAGCCCAGCCACCCTTCCTCAGCTTTGGGATTCAACCCAAGAGTAATGACTGCAACAGTGAAACACAATGAACATAGTACAGTTGTGTACCTACCACAAATGTAGATGTTCGAGTGTATTCACTGTTGCAGTCCAGGTTACCCACCCACCATCCCCCTTTTCTTTGCTGGGACTTATCTGCACTTCTGTATCCTATACAACCTATTTGGTGTATTTGCTTGTAGATGAAGGAAATGTTATTTTTGTGCATGCATTTTTATTGGCATATTTTTCAGGCTGCCAGTTTGGGGGCACCTGACATCTGGGGCAAGAAAAAAATGAAGAAAATGGCGTCGGCTGCATCTTTTATACCCCTGGTGCACTGACGTCAGGGAAGAGGCGACAGCAACCAACGCCGGACCTAGACTTTGGAATTCTGGCCGACTGAGGGTAGCCTGCCAGCAGGATAACCCAAGAGTAATGACTGCAACAGTGAATACACTTGAACATCTACATTTATGGTAGGTACACAACTGTACTTTATAAATACTGCAAATCTATAGCTAGTTTTATGGTAGGAATTCATACCTCTCAACTCTGCAGATTTTTGCCTCGTATTTTTGGTCCATTTTTCATAAAGTTGTAGTTTTCTGTCACATTAATAGCAAATCATTAAAGATTGAAGTTCGAAAATAATGACAGACATTTGTGTTTTAGACTTCATACCCTTCAGAAAATTAATGCTAATGTAAAACCTGTTATTCTAACAACTTTGTAAGTTTGTAAGAGTAATATTTAAAATTGTCCGTATTTTTGAGCATCTGTCCCACTTTTATTTATGGCTTTATCCAGATTTCTTGCTCTAAGAGGTTGGAGAGGTATTATTAGGACTCATTACAAGTGTTTTGCCTGCTTCATCTTCCCGTTTCAGAAATATTTACCTTTCAATCATTTTCACTTCTGTCTCCCAGTAGCCATTTGATATCCTCACTTGTTAATCACTGCTCAAGTGTTGTCTCTAAGTGGTTCTGCATGTGTAGTTTTCCACAAATTGTTAGCTAGTTTTTTTGGGGTCTTTTCCATCAATTTGTTTAACTGCTTGGGGCTTTAGTCAACCTGCTGGCACTTGCTGTATTTACCTTCTAGAATGTTCTGCTCTTGCTTCAAGAGGGATTGTAAGAACAATTGGTCCATGTCTGTTACATGTGTACCTTGGTTGGTTCAGGGATGTGTTCCCATGATGACTGGTAGCAGAACAGTTGCTGAGGTGTGAGAGTCTGACAAGGGTTTATTTTGGCATGTTAGTAATATATATTTTTAGACCCTGTCTCGAAGATTGTGTTTTGAGCTGCTATGTACTTGTCTTTTACTGCTTTCCTTAATGCAATATTCGTCTTTATTTGCTTCTTCAGTTATATGTAATACACAAAATCTGTCAGCGTATTAGTGGACAATGATTTATGGTTTTGCTGTTATGCAACTGTGAATGGTGCTTCAGTATAATTCCCTTGACCTAAAATCCTTGCAATTTATATATACTTAGTAACTGATCTTTCTCTGTGAATAGTGAATATGTAATGTTATTGCTATTATAGTGACATGGCCTTTTAATTAAACTTATTTGTGTTTAAACTTTTGCGTAATGGGTAAATCAGTAAAATTACTTTCTATGACAATTCCAAAGCTGCACTGTGAAGTCCTGATGTATGTGAGTCAGCTCGTTGAAACAGAAGTGATAGCTGGGATATAGGAGTGCAACAACTGAATACTTTTGTACTTTCCTGCCAGGAGACAGAGGGTTGTGCCTAGACCATGAGGCCAGAGGTTTCGCCTTTAGCCATTCTCTGTTATGCAGATGGAACAGATGTAGGCATTTATGCCTCATTGTCATTGCACAGTCATGCTGCAGTGGAAGGGTTCAAAGTAAACAAAGAGGAGGTCCCTTATGGTAGAATGGAATATACTAAGCAATTTTCTCCCTTTCTGAAAGCATTAATGCTACATCCAGGGGAATATGGCATTGCGACATTAGCATGGAGATTGTATACCTTAGTAGAATGTGGTGAAGTGAGTGCAGCAGCAAGGGAAGGATTACATGTTCGAGCAAGCTATTTGAGAAAGAGACATCCCTCCCCCACCGAAAAAGTAGTAGCAACAGTATTCCTTCATTCTTCTTCCAGAGTATGTTTGATATCTATTAATTTCAGGTAATGCTTCTGGAAAGAGAATTGCGGCCAATAACCAGCCATTTTTGCTTTTGTACAGGGGATGATGTAATTGCACTGAACATGATCAAAAGTGCCCCAGTTGGTCCTGTTGCTGGAGGAATTATGGGATGCATTATGATTCTCGTGCTTGCAGTGTATGCCTATCGTCATCAGATACACAGAAGAAGTCATCAGCATATGTCTCCCCTAGCTGCACAAGGTATGACAAAGATTCCATCCACATTTTAGAAGTTAGTAGCTTGTAGCATGTTTTGAAGACTGAGGTACCATTAATGCTGAGAATACTGCAGATACCCGATTGATCTGGTCTGTTTTTCTGTTTCTGTGCATCTGTGATAGTACTTGCATTTATATGCCATACTTTTCCTCTTTCATGCTTTTTCCCACCACCTAGATGTGTATGGTTTTACCTTTTAGAAGTTACCTTTCTGTGGTTGGTCAGTTGGTGGTGGGGAAAGCACCAAACATGGGGTATATAGAAGAGCACTCTAAATATTTCCCTTTTACTCTGGGGTTGGAATGCTTACATTTTCAGCCTTTTTGCCTTGTGTACCTGCATGTGGTGATATGATGTCCCTACCTACAGTAGAATTGACTTAACTTCCCTCAGTGACGTGTAGCTGGGCATTCACACTCCATCCCTTTCAGCACAGCTAAGTCAGGAATCCACCATCCTCAGCACTGCAGGAAGAGAACTAATGCTTGCAGTGACATATTTCTCAACGTAGTCCCTGAATTTTGATCTATATTGCATAATACTCAAACTGTATTTTTGTTATTAATGTAAATACATTTAAAAACACACTCTCATTGAACTGTATTAATAAAAAGTTTGTTACTTAGATGCTTAACTCATTCCCTCCAGTACAGCTGTTTTGAGTGTGTACTTTTAACTCCCAGTGAATGTGGTTTGAGCCTTTGAAAAACTCAGGTTATCACCTTACAGTTTAAACACATATTCATATCGCTGGAAACATAAGTGTTACTACAAAATGTTAATGGCAAAAAGTGTTACTAGAAAACTGTAAGTGGCAAACTATACAGGATAAATTAATCTTTACATTTGTGGCATTCATTCAGTCTGATGCTTTAACTGGATTTGGTAAGCTAAAATAAAGGTGGTGAACATTAATTTTGTAACATTATATAAACAGCTTATGATATCACATTAGTCATTCCAGCAAGAGACAGTGCCAGCAGGATTTTCTTCACACAGTTGTGAGCTTTCATAGGAGTCTGTGCAGTTCTGTGTTACCTGAATGTTGAGAGAAATATTAAAATTGTTACAGTACAAATAAATAGTATACAAATAATATTCCATATCTCTTTAAGCCGCATTAGACATAGGTCAGATATCAATACAATTGTGTTTGTTATCATGCATGCTTTAATGAAATCTTCCGATTCCTTGTATGTAGTAGCATGGTTTTGGAATTATTAATGCAAATATGAACAAGCAATATTTGACAACTAGAGGCATCAGTAGGAGGTAACTGCAGAAATGCCTGGAGGTGCACTCGGCTGGAATGAGTTAATATGAGTTGTAATGCAATTTCACTTTCATTCTGCTAGATTGCCTCTTATTCTACGACAGAAAGAGAGCTATTTTTGTTGTAGTAGTTTCACTGATTTTTTTTAACCAGCTACTAGAGGAAGAAGTGAGAAGAAGTGGTGCTTAAATGGATGTAACACATCTCTGTGGCATAGAGGGATGAAGCCCTAAGTGTGACCTTGACAACTTTGAGTTGATTAGCAGCTTGGGAGCAGGAAGAGTCAGGTGTGAAGGATGTAATTCAGTGGCCATTGTTGGCTTGACAATCTTGGGAAAAAGGAGGGGTGGCGATGTTTTACCTCTTGAGTGACGCCTAAGTAACTACAAGGTGTTATACCCATGTGGAAAACATACTGTAGATGTACAAGCACACAGGGTTGGTGAAGTCAATATGTGGAGGTGTGCTTTTGTACAGCAAGTAGCACATAGTGTAGCTTAGAAAGCCTATCACAGGGAGGGGTGGCCCACTCTCTACCATCTGCCTTTGACCAGGCAACTCAAATAGCAATTAATGGGCCATGGTACTCTATCCTAACCCATGAACAACTGGTTATTTTCCCCAACAGAATGAATAGGCCAGTTGAGTAAAGGCGGTGGGGCCCTGAATGTGAATGGTGGATCTAGTTCCAGTGTTTGAGATATGGTAGTAGAAAGAAGAAGCCCACTAACATAAAAGTGCCATATGTGTCTGCATTGTCAGTAACCTGCATTCATGTCCATATGAGGTTACTAAGTGATCAGCAGTTTGTTCCTGGCAGACTCTTTTAATGAAAGGTTCGCCTGTGACTGTTGTGTAAGTTGGGGCACTTGTCTAGTATTTGACTGCAAATGGCACAGCATATTAGGGGCTGTACAGGACTGTTCATGCTCTTGTGAATTCATTGCATATTGAGACTTGGGGGGGGGGTGGATGTCAAAGCTAAAGTGTAGGTAAAGTCCACCTATCCCACAGGAAAGGTTGCTTCCCAGCATTAGTAGGGATTAATGATTATTGTCAAGTCTGAGGTTGAAACACTCCCTCCTTCACTAGGCACAGATCTCAAAAAGTATAAGGAAAATCTTGAGGGTAACTGAAAGTTAGTGGGGAGGGGTGAGTTTAGCTCATTGTCTAAAGTGAGAATGCGAAAACAGTAAACCTAGGGAAACCCAAGGATCAAATAAAAAAAATTGTAGTTGGGATTGTGGGTATTCAGTTCCAGTTAAAAAATGATAGTAGGGAACATACTTCTGAACTGCCCAGAATTTTGCAAAATGTCCACATTTTTGTCTCATATTTTTTGGTCCTTTCCTTAATAAAATTTGTGGTTTTCTGTCAAATCATTCAGGATTGAAGTCCGTAAATAATGAGACGTGAGTTTGACTTTATATCCTTCAGAAAGTACATGCTAATGCAAAACCTGTTTTGGTAGCAGTTTTCTAAGTTTATAAGAGCAGTAATTAAATTATGTCCATAATTTATGGGCCTTTGTCTTTTTATTATTTTTGACTTGATCCAGAATCCTTGTACTAAGAGGTAGATGGGTATGTCACAAGATAACCATTATTGGCCAAGCAAGTTGACGCTTCATAACTAAAAATCACAAGATATCACCACTGAATCAAAGAATTGCAGAATATTACATATTTTAAAGAATCAGAGGCACGAAGTAATGTCTGATTTGCAACAGTGCATTAATGACATTATCAGAGCAATTAATTAGGTACTTCAGTATGAAGAGCATCTTTGATGAACAAAGTAGTCCACTAGTGGCAGATCTAATGAACTGGTTAACAATACTGAAGACGAAAATGCACCAGAAGATGGTTGTAAACCATAGCTCTTCTCAACCTCTTGGAACAACAAAATCTGGACAAAGACACAAAAATAGGGACAAATTTTAAATATTGCTCTTATAAACGTAGAAAGTTGCTAGAATAAAAGGTCTTGTGTTACCATGCAGTTTCTGAAGGATATGAAGTCAGAAACTCAAATGTCTGCTATTATTTAGTGAATTCAGTCCTTACTGATTTGCCACAAAAATCTAGAAAACATCAAATTTTATGAAAGTAAGAATCATAAATCTGGACAGTTGAGAGGTATGCTATAAACTGTTTAGCTTGGTATGGCTAGAACAGTAACAAACAGTTCTAAAAAGATATGCAGGAAAGTGGAAACTCCAGTAAATAAATAACGAACATAATGAACAGAAGTTGAATGTAACAAGTAATGATTAGACATGCAATTGCAGGTATTCAAGTCATGAAGACTGAAAACCAAGCCCTTTGCAGAAACTCTTGCTGGGGTACGAGATGGAGAGTTGCTGTGTTGCAGCCACAAGACATTTAAGTAGACTTTCCCTGGTACAACACGTAGCTGACCTAAATTATTTTCAGAATAGTTTCATGCTAGTTGTGTTACTTATAAAAAGTGTCAAATGGTTCAGTAGGCAGCAGACGCACCTTTGGTGCTGGAAGAACTGAAGGTTGTGGGTTCTTTTCCCCACAGGAATGATTGGATTCCTTTTCTGGCACTGCAGTACAGCATGGAGGGGAGCTGCAGTCCTGATTGCTTCATCCTTCAGATAGATGTTAAAGCAAGGTTTAACCTACCCGAGTTGGCGGTAACTTAGATGCATGAAAAAGATACCATGGCACTTATTAAAAAGATTAAAGGAAGGTTTGTAGTGCCATTATCAAATTTACCATAGTCTATATGAGTGCCACCTTCTGTCTCCCCCCAAAAATTCCACCAGAGTAGTGGGACTAATCTAGTCAAATAAGAGAGTAAATAAATAAAAATATTAGGATTTAGCTCTTTTTGATACGAGGTTCATATTCTCAATCAGCTGCAGACTATATTTCTGTTAATTCTGTCAGAAAGGGTGGCTACTGCCTTCCCTAGCCCCTCACCTAGCAGATTCTAAAAGGGAATGGGTCGACAGGCCCCCTTACAAATGGATTCAGTATAAAATGTGTGCAGATGTAGTTGCAGTAACATGTAATTGTGAAAAGGAGGTGTGTATGGTGAAATAACCTCAGCTGCTAAAACAATGATGAGTCTAGTCACAAAAGCAGGTTGTATGGTTATTTGCCCAGACCATACCTGTGGACAGGCATACAGTAGAGGGCTACCATAGGAAGCCAACCAAAAAGATTACAGTGCTTGAATAACACTGTTAGAGAATGCACTGCAAGACCTGCTGTTAATGTCTCATAGCTCTGCACAAGGATGTAGGAGATTTTAATTGTGATGTTTTCTTCATGTTATATGTACATGCTGCTGAGTTAGTGTGGTTTGCTTTGAAGGGGATAGGCCTAGCCTGTCAAAGGAAATTAGCCCCCAAGGAAGTTATTAGACATGACCATGCAGGTGTTGGGAATAAAAAAAATTAATTTATGAGGGACTGAGGCAGATAAAATTGAACTGTAATGTAAGGAAACAACCTGGAAACTAGAAAACTAGTATGGCCAGCTCTGTTCTTTTTATTGACAAACATGAGCTGACTCAGTAATCCCTAACTCATTTTTTCTGTTTTTTGTATTTTTTAAGCTGACTTATTTATTGTAATGAACAATTACTGCTGTAAACATTTAACATTATTTGAGTTCTTTATTTTAGACTGTGTACAATTTATAGTTTGCTTACTGGGCAAGTGTTTAATGTGTCAGGTTAATAACATTTATCAGATTGCTGTTCAAAACGCCACTTCAGCTTCCTGAGTAGCTAATGGTATTTAATTTAGACTATTTTCAGACATTTAGCTGTCTCTGGCTTTGTAATCAAGATTCTCAATATGATATTATTGCTTTGACTGTTCAACAGCTCATATGCTGTCTGAATTTAGATAATGTGATAGGTGTTGCATAATAATAAAGCACATTCACAAGCTAAATAGATTAACTCGTACTGATATTCTGTATTTTACTGCTTGACACCGTAGATGCATTTGCATTGCATGTGTGGGATGTAGTAAAGTGAATTTAACATTTATGGTTTACATTTTTAAAGCTGCAAATAAGGATTTCAGCATTTTTAGAATATCCCTTTTGGTTCTTGTTTGTTAGATTCCTGGTTCTTACTTTGAGCTATATTCAAGAGCAGCTGTAAATATACATATCTAAAGGCAGACTTCACTTGTCCAATGGGTTAGAGTGTGCTCACAAAATCTGCTGGCAGACTGCTTCTTGGTCTGAACTGGTACATCAGTGGGTACATCAGTAAAGGAAGCAGTACCCTGTCATCATTTCATTTTTTGCTGCCACTCTGCAGGTTCACTTGGTTAAGCATTCTTCTGTATTGAAAGTCTGCCTTCCTTTTTTGAGTCTGGCCGCTTTACATCTGGGACATGAAATACAGAAGAATGCTCTCACCAGCTTGAGTTTCCTCAAGAAGTATCTTTTTTTGGGAGACTCAACATAACCTGGCACATGAGAGCTTTGTAGACACAATCTTACAAAAACAAGTTTTCCTATTTTTAAGAAAGAGAAGTTTTTTGGAGTTGCACTCCCTTTTTATGAGATACATAAGTACAAGTTAATATTCTAGGGGCTCTGACATGCTGTCACAGTCCTTTTTACTATACTACTAATTTTCCCATCGCATATATTTTATTGTATTCTCACCTCCTTTTTCTAACACCTCACTATCTTGACCAACACATATTTGCCTTGTGGTTATTTGTATAAAGTAAAATATGTCTTGTAATATTTCTTGTTATATTGCTTGTTAATATTACCTGTAATATTCCCTATTATATTTGTGTAATATTTGTTAAATTGTACAGCTTTTCTCCCAGGGCCTCTGCTGAAAATGGGCCATTGGCCCAGTTGGACTTTCCTGGTAAACAAATGTAAAATAAATAAATAAAAAGTAATAAAACAATTGAATCTTAAAGAGCAAATTTGAGCAGCCTGAAAAAAAGTTTAAAAAATGTCTTGATCTTTTGTATGCGGTGCTAATTAACTCTGTATTAGTTAATAGTATACCATAGTTTGTTCTTGTTCACAATGTCATAGTGGGGGAAGGTATTCTGCGATTAATTTCTTTTGTAGCCATGACTGTTGCTTCTGTGCTTAATGCACTTTGTGCTTCTCCTTGAAGTTAATCTGGCTTGCTTTTTTCCCTTTGTACCCTTATACTGATTTACTTAAAATTCATTGCTTTAAATACAGGCTTTCTCTGAGAAGCTGAGTAGCTCTTGAAAACATTAGTTGACATTACATGACACAATTGCGAGAAGACTTGCGATAGTTGAGAGTGGCACTGATTCAAGAACGTTAACACAATCTGCCCAACCACATGTGGAAAAATGAGAAAAAGGGAGTTGATAGTGATGATGAGCTGACAGTCTTAGAATTTTGGTACTTTCAAATTCCTTGCTGGAAATTGTTTTGATGGATAATGTTAGATTGTTAGCAAATACTCTAGCGGAGGGGGCTAGCAAAATAAGAAAAGATAACTTTTAGAATATATTCGACATAGAAAGTCAGGAAGCAGATGTCCCTCTTGGGGGCCTTGTTTCTTGTGTAATCTCTAAGGATGATCACTATGACAGGAAAATTTTGATGAACTGTGTGACACACATTTGGCTGAGTTTTTCCTAGGGCTCCTTTATAAGGCTATAGTAGTCTACAGACTTAAGATTGACTGCTGGTTTTGAGCTTTTCCATATTCAAATCACCACAGGCAAAGTCTAGTACCACTTCCTTGCAAGTTATACCCCCCACCCCCCTGTGACACAGGAAAACCCATGCCATGTATTTAAACCTATTGGAAACACTCATCATCCAACCCAATATCAAATTCATGGGTGACTTAATTACACCACTATTAACTGAGAATCCTGTACAACACCAAATATACAGGCACAGAGATTCCTGGATTTTGTAAACACAAACTCCCTGGACCAGATTGCCAATACACCAACTAGGGGTGCAACCATGCTGTATCTGGTCCTCACTAATATGGGAGAGTGCTGCACACCTCCTAGTGTAATGTCTTCTGTGGGAAGGTCAGACCACATAATGGTCTCCTTTTAAGTAAAAGTTAAATCTGGAACCCCAGCTAACTCTGGAATATTCCAAAACTACTCTAAGGTTAACTTCCTGCCATTAATTGATAACCTGGCAATATTTCAAGGCCCCATAAACCCTGAGAGCACTGTTACCTATGCAGAACTGTTCACAGAAACCCTATACAAGCATGTCAGTAGATGCATAGAGGCAGCTGTACCCACCAGGAAGAAGTACAGAACTAACTTAAAAAACAAGCCACCCTGGTGGAATCAGAGTCATTAGGCTGTATAACAGAAGGAAGAAAATCATTGCACAAATTAGGAGGTGCAGCACCAAGCAGGATAGAAGCATCTCATCTCAGACAAACTATGAATCCAAGTTAGCTTCCTCAACCAAGGACAACCATAAGGTGTTCTTTAGTTACATCCGTAACCTAAAAGGGAAGGCTCAAATTTGCATCAAACTGGCAGTTAATGGTAACACATACATGGAGCCGGTGGACATAGTTTGGTTTGGTGAAAACTTCACTCCCCTGTCCCCAACACATGTATTTCATGATATCCTTACCACCTGTCCCCTACTATCTCTTTAGAGCAGGTCATAAACACCCTCTCTAAGGCCTAAAACACAGCATCAATGGGACCTGTTAACATCCCAGGCTGCGTCTTACATGGGCTCAAACAAAAATTAGCATCATCATTGGTTACTCTTTGTAATCAGAGTCTAAGCACCAGCTTCATCCCAGCTGAATGGAAAACAACCACCGTTATCCCCCTGCACAAAGATGGTTCTTCTACGGATACTGGGAACTACAGACCTATTAGCCTGACTAGCCTTATTTGCAAGGCCATGGAGAGAATCATTATGGACCTTATTAACAAAGATGTAGGTAATCTCCAAACTCTAGATCCTACCCAGTTTGGATTTGTCAAGTGGAGATTATGCTTGTTAACCTTGGTGGACTACTTCGAGACAGTCACAAAGGGGAAATCTCTGCATATAGCTTACCTAGACCTGGCCAAGGCATTTGACACTATCTCGAGCATCATTGACAAATGATCCCAGATAGACATCAACCCTTATATCGTAAGGTTGGCTGCAAACTGGCTCTCTGATAGAACCCATACAGTCAAAATAGGGGAATCCACCTCAAACAGTAACCACATTACCAGTGGTGTTCCACAGGGATCGATCCTGGGACCGCTACTGTTTGGAATCTATTTCTCTGAAGTACAAGCTAAAACCAAGGGACTGTGGCTGACAAAGTTTGCTGATGGCTGCAGACTGGGTGTGGTCATAGAATCTCCAAACAATGTCAACATCCTTTAAGAAGATCTTAAACAAATGATTGGTGCCAAAGTCATGGCCTCAAACTAAATGCAAAAAAATGTATTGTGATCTCTTTCAACAAGAGCGATCTTCCTGCAAATTACCACATCAATGGCAGTGATCTAAGTATGCAGTCAGTGGTGAGAGATCTGGGCACTTAGGTTAACAGCAACCTTGCCTTTGATCACCATGTCTCCAGAGTGTTAAGAAGGGCATTCTGTATGGCTCACCTCATAAGTAAGGGCATTGCCTCGAGAAAAAGTGAAGTTATCACCTCCCTGTACTTTTCACTCATTAGGCCAATAATTGAATACAGCGCCCTTTTTAGCATGTACCTCTCAAAGGACATGCAGCAATTGGAGAGATCACAAAGGCTCTTCACAAAGAAAATTCAAGGTCTTCAGCAGCTGTCCTATGTGGATCGGCTAAAATCACTCTCACTTTATTCTGTTTCATACAGACTATTCGGAGGTGATCTCTGCCTTGAATGTAAGGCGATCCTTGACCCCACTTTATTAGAAGTGCTGCACAACCACAAGTCAAATGGTACACAGGTTACTCAATCTAAAGACCTAAACCTGATATGGGACATCAATAGAACCTGCTAGGGGGACAGATTTGTCTCCCAGAGGTTACCACACCTTCGGAATAAACTCCCACTTCACATCAAACAGAGCACCTCATTGGTCCTTTTCCAACACACTCTGAACAATTGGATGGGTAACCGTAAATTCACCTTGGGGGTTCCATCTGTGTCCCTCTTGGACAGGGGCAATAGCTGCTGCTCATGGTAACAAGGGTGAAAATTGGCTAGGCTAGTAAGCACCCTCGGGCCATTAGCGTAGTAACTTCCTATGATCAAACTAAACAAACAACTCAGAGGACAAGTAAAGTCTACCAAAGCCACATTTGAGGTAAATTTGGCTTCCCAGGCCAAGGAAAACCACAAAATATTCTTTAGCTATGTCCGCAACCTCAAAGGCAATTCACACTTGTGTGCAGAGCTCATTGTAAATGGAGCCACCTATACTGAGCCAGAAGATGTAGCAAATCTACTGGCCTACAAGTTCAACTCCATCTTTACCCGTCTCTTCCCCTTAACCTTCCCTCAGGAAATACCATCAAACACAACTCCTCTGCTATTATTGGGGAATAGGTCCTTAATACTCCTTTAAGGCCAGGAACACTGAATCAGTGGGCTCAGACAATATCCCAGGATGCCTTCTAAATAGCGTGAAACATGACTTATCAGACTGTCTGGAATTGCTATTTAACTGTAGCCTCCAAACAGGCTTCATGCCTCATGAATGGAGAACAGCAGTACTCATCCCTCTGCACAAAGGTGGGCCATCTACAGATCCTAGAAACTACAGACCCATAAGTCTCACTAGTCTCATATGCAAAGTCATCAAAATAATTATCATGGAAATGATCAATAATGACATAGTAAACCTCCAGCCACTGGACCCAATCCAATTTAGTTTTGTCAAGGGCAGGTCATGCCTACTCAGCCTGGTGGACTTCTTTGAGAAGGTCACCAAAGCAAAGGATGAGGGCAGAATGTTTTACACTGCCTACCTTGACCTGGCCAAGCCCTTTGACACAGTACCCCACTTGGGCATTGTTAACAAACTCAGGAGGTTAGGTAGAAACCTTTGTCACCCAGTGGATAGCCAACTGGCTCACAGACAGGACCCAGAAAGTTAGAATTGGGGAGTCCACCTCTACAAAGAGGCCCAGTCAGTCATCAAGCAGAGTCCCTGAGGGATCAGTCCTGAAACTGCTCCTTTTTGGCATTTATTTTTCTGAAGTCAAGGTCAGTGTCAGTGGCCTCTGGCTGACTAAAATTGCTGATGCTTGCAAATTAGGAGCCATCATTAAATCCCACACTGACACACATGTTCTCCAGGAAGGACTGATACAGACATACAACTGCTGTCACAGCCATGGACTAAAACTGAATGCCAAGAAATGCATAACAGTATCTTTTGGGAAGTCATCTATACCTGTTAACAGTCATATTGACAACACACCCCTAAGAGCTGACCCAGTAGTCAGGGACTTGGGGACACACACAGACCGTAATCTAGCCTTTGACCATCACGTGTTTATAGTAGTGAGAAAGTCATTTTATGTTGAGTAACTTATAAACAAAGGTATGGCATCTAGGTCCAAGGAAGTCATTGTTCCCCTGTATTTGGCATTCATTAGACCTATCATTGAGTACAATGCCCCCTTTGGTATGCATCTAACCAGGCGTATAACAAATGGAACATTGACAGAGGTTCCTCACTAAAAGAATACAGGGCATAAGTAAAATGTCCTTTGCAGACTGCGTTAAGGCCCTATCCCTGTATTCTGTCCCCTACAGCCTATTGAGGGGAGATCTATGCATGGCATACAAAGCAGTGTCAGACCCAACTCTAATGGACCCAAACAGCACCAGAATTACCCATTCCAAATACTTAAAACTTGACTGTGATATAAAAAGGACCTGCTGAAGAAACAGTTATGTATCTCAGAGACTACCCCTGCTCTGGAAGCAGAGTTCCTCCCTAACCCAATTCAAGTGAAACTTGACAATTGGATAGGGAGCAGGCAATTCATCCCTGGTTTGGCACCTATGTGTCTAATGGACACAGGCAGCCTGTAAATGGGTCATCTGCAAGGCCCCTGCTTGTAAATGTTTAATCTCCCAAGCCCCTGCTTACACTTATCAAGGGTACCAGCACTTGTCAGAGATTTGAGATGCATGGCTAGACTTAAAAAAGGCCCTTGTGGTCATTAGCCTAGTAAACACCTATGAACCTATGAAGCATAAAAGTAATATGCTTTTTTAATGGGGTATGTACTTACAGTTGTGAGCTCACCAAGCCATGAAGATAATATCCTTCCTGAGCACGTAGATGAAAGTGTGCATGAGGAAAAGTAGTGGGCCCTGAGGTGATGTAGGGTACATGACCCCTGCCCAAGAGGAGGAGCTAGGAATTTAACAAAAAACATCCTCATTGCCAGGATGCTGTTGGGGGCACAAGCAGACCTCTATGGCTATCTGTACAGAGTTGGAGCAGACATGATGGCTAGCAGGCACAGGGGCAAAAAGTATATAAAAAATTGAGAGAGAGAAGATTTAGTACAGAAGTTCAAATACAAGATGAACCCTAATAGCAACTTACAAAATAGATGTCTCAGTTTACAGAATTAAAATTATCAAGAGACTTTATGGATATCAGTGCAGTTTACTAAGCTGGTTCAGTTTTTGACTAGAATGGTTGTGGCTAGTATATTTTTGCCTTTTTTCAGATGTGATGTGACATGCATTACACTTGTCCTGTTATGGTACCATCGTATTCACGTGTTTTTTGCAGTAGATACAAAAGTGAAATTTTTTGAGTTAAATGTAATTCTCAACTATTATTACATGGGAACAATGATTAGTGAAAGGTAATACAGAAGCAGAATCATGGAGTGGGGATGAGCAGTGCTTCATTCTCTTTCATCCAGTAACTTTCTCACCTGCACTTAAAATCTCCAAAGTCATGGATTTGACACTGGGGAGTCCCCTTGAGATAGGACAGTCATTGAGATGATCTTCACAAACCACAGTTCAGCAATTTTTCCTGCAGCTGCCACGTATAGGGTATATGTACCCAGTACCAACATACAACATGTAATGTACCAGATAAATAACTGTTAGGCTGAGAGCCTAGACACACTTTTTTTTTCTTTCATTCATTCATTCAGGTTTGGTCTAAATCCTTACACATGGTGAAGAAAAGTTCCCTTGTTTGATGACTAGAAACAAATTTAGCAAGTGTAACTCTGGACGTGAAATTAATAGTCACGACACCTCTGACATCCACTTTATTACCTTGGGGAAGATCATGATTAAGAGCACTGCCATAAGTGCGAGCATTTCAATCTTACCCTCTACAGGTACTGAAAGGTGCAACTCCTGGGATTTCTTAGTATAGGGAAGATAGCAGCAGTTGAAAGCTTCTTATGCATGAATAGGCTGGAGGGTGACACAAATAGCCTGTCTTAGCTGCAGCACCATTGCAAGGACTGAAACTTAGGGTGGGGGTGGAGTTTAGCTACTGCCTGGCTGGCTGACCACTCTACTTCATGGACTGACAGTTAGTCTGGCAGAGGAGGAGTACCTGTCAAGAATGCCTGTGGCTGACACTCTGGAAGTGTGTTTTAGGGTGTGAACACTGCTCAACCCATTGGTCAAGTCAGCTAGAGATTGATGCTGACTGACATTTCAGGCAGCAGTCTCTAGAGAAACTTGCCCTCTGATCATGGTTACTGAAAGACTGAGAGCACCCTTTCCCAAAGGCTACTTTACGTGTAGTAGGGTCTTTTAGTCCAAGTTAAAGGTGGCATACTGGGTCATCCTTTTTCCAGCCTTGTGGCTCAAGGTCCAGACATGTAACAGATTCTGGTACCTGAAGGGAACTTGAAGTGCTGGTGTAGAACCACACCTTTAGTGTGTATGGCATGGTGCTGGCACATGGCTGTCTTGTCTATACTGCATCTCTGTCAGGGACATTAATGAGCACTTTTCTGGGCACCAAATCCCCATCACCCCTGGCAGATTCATGTCACAGTATGGTTGCCATGTGATTATGATCCTGAGTAAGTGGGGAGGGGATGAGAGTAGAGGGCTGTTACTCATACTTGGTCTCAAGATGAACATGCTGAATCCCAGAATGTCAACAGCCAACACACTAGACTGACACTTAAAATATAGAATCTTGATCTTTTTCATACTTTGATAACCAAGGAAATGAATGCAAACATGATATTTTGGTCTCTGGTGCACATACCTTTACTTGCATACCTATGTTGGCTTACAGTTACTTGATCCAATATTGCTCATGTCAGAATTTTTCTAACATAATCAATTGAGGTGGTAGTTGCTTGTGTTCTCTTGATCACCACAGCAGTGCTGCTGGTTTATTACTGTGTCTGAGCTTGCATCCTTATGGAGAAACAGTGGTAATACAGTTAAAAAATAATGTATTAGTGATCCCTCTTTCTTTGAGCTACAGCAGCTTTGGAATGTATTTATTTATTTATAAAACTAATAAAGTAAGGAGGGTGGAAAATAACTTTTTTTATTTTTATTCATCTGATCACAGTTATTTATTTATTTATTTATTTATTTGAAGTTTGTTTGCCAGGATGGTCCATTGGGCCAAATGAGCCCATTTTCAATGGAGTCCTGGGGAGAAAAGCTCCATAGATACAATATCAAATATACAAGTAAAGAATAAAAGTAAAATGCAATAAAATAACATAACAGTTTGTTAAAGTGTCAGAATAGTACATATAAGCACAAGTAAATGTTAATGCAACAGGAAAACACAGAAGAGCATATGCAACAATTCATATCAGTTTACAGTATTTTAGTCTCTATGTTTACTAGCAAAAAGAAAAGAAAAAAGTGTTAAGTAAGACAATAGTTAGTAGGTGTGTGCAGAAGATATTAACATACGAGATTAATTACAATGTGTATGTTCCCATAGGAGGGATGAGTTTGTAGACTAAGGGGGTAAGGTAGTAGCTGGTGATGTTATGCAGGATGGGAACATGAGCATTCCCAGAGAGAAGATAAATGTGAGTGTAGGAGAGATTTAAAGATGGGAAGGCTGCTGGTACTGTGGATATGAGGTGGGAGGGAGTTCCAGAGATGGGCAAGGGAAAAGGAGAGTAAGAGTTTGCCTGCTGGACGGGCTGGTTTGTGGAGTTCAATTAGGTTCTGAGTGCTGGTTCTTAGGGATCTGCTAGGTTGGCGCATGGTGAAGGTTGAGGTGAGTGATGGGCAGAGTGAGGGCTTAAAAATTAGCTTATGAGCATGAGTTAGTTGAGTGTAGGTAAGGTAGTTTGTAAGCTCTAGCCAGTTGAGTCTGTGGAGGGCAGTACAGTGATGGGAGGAGGATCTGTGCCCAGTGGTGAATTTAGCAATTTTGTTGTAGCAGGAAGAGAGTTTTGTTTTGATAGAGGATTTTAGGTTGCTTAAGAGTGGGGCACCATAAAGGAGAGAAGGGATGAGGTATGTGGTAGATAGGAGGAATCTAGTGGATGGGGAGAGGAAGCGAATATGGCGGTAGAACATATCGAGTTTCTGATGCGTTTTATTAATGTTTGTTTGTATATGGGAATCAAATGTAAGCTGATTATCAATAAGAGCTCCTAACAGTTTAACACTGGAAACAATTTCTAGTGATGTGTTGATGTTCATCGTGCATACAGCTGCAGTAATCACAGATGGGTTTTCTGCCGTCAGGCGGGTCCTCGGTCGGCCGAATTCCAAAGTCTAGGTCCGGCGTCGGTTGTTGTCGCTTTCTTTCCTGACGTCAGTGAGGCAGGGGTATATAAGACACAGCCAACACCATTTTCTTCAGTCTTTTTTGCTGCGCGGTGCCCGAAGCAGAAGCAGTTCGCAAGTGCCGGTCGGCCAGCTCCTGAATTTACGAAAAATTGGAAACTGAAGTCTTCATTAAAGCTAAGTACCCCGTTGGGGAAACTTTTCTTGCCTCAGACCGATGTCAGAAAAAGTTAACAATTGTATTTCTTGTGGGAAGCAAATACCGCATAAGGATTTCCATTCCCTCTGCATACCTTGTTTAGGCCCAGACCACGTCGTCTCGGGCTGTCGCTTTTGCGTTACTTTCAATAAACGCACTATTAAGCGTCGGGCGGAGTTCGCCCAACACTTTTTTGGTAAAGCCTTTGATTATAAAATGTCGTCGGAGACTCCGACTACCGTTTTGTCCAAAAAACGCAAGGACAAGGACCGACACGCGAGGTCCGCGGTCCCCACCGACACCACGCCAAACCGGCTACACGTGGTCCGGTTCTCAGCGAGACACCTATGCAGTCCCTGACTACCGACGACACTTCTTTGGCGGTGTCTTCTGTAACCGAGACCGCAGGTACCTCGGCCCATACCCAGACTACAACCAACGAAGCCACTGTGAGCGTTGAGCCTCCTAATGTGGACAGGTCCACTTCCACCCATGGTGTCTTTAGACCCTCATCTTCCTTTTCCATTAAGGCCTTTACTAAGTCCAAATCAGCCAGGCATCCCAAGAGGCCTGTTGCACAGGGCCCATCTCCAGGCCCCATGCCTAAAAAGCAGATGCTTAAAATGGCTGAGGATTTAATTACTCTTATCAGGGGTTCCCAACCCCCTCCAGACAAGAGACCCAGAGTGGATGAAGATTCTCCCTCTTCTGATCAGGGCTCCATTTTTCAGAACATTCTGATGTAGAGGAACACTCTTACTCCCCTTTTGAAGATTCTGATGCAGAGCAGTCCATTCCTTCTGTATCTCCTCCTGAGGATTTTTCTTTTGGGGAAACCTTGCACACCTTGAGGGAACACTTCCATTGGGAAGGCCAAGACTTTTCTGATTCCAAGAAAAGACTTAGGGAATTTCTTTTGTTACCTCAACACAGACCTCTGGCGATACCTCCTGTCTTGGACATACTTGATGATGTTTATTCGGAGGCTTGCCTTAATCCGGATTCCCTGCCTCCTGCCCCAGTCAAGCCTGATAGGTACTACAGAGTTCCTAACTCTCACCAATTTCTTTACAAAAGCCATAATGCTGACCCTGAAACCATTTCTCAAGGCCCCAAGGGAATGAAGGCCTCTATTGCTAAGAATCCACTACCTTCCGAAAGAGTCAAAAATGAGCAAACAAACTTGTAAAAATGTGTAGAAACAGGCAACCTGATGTCCAGATAGTCAATACTAACCACAGGAAACAAAGTCCAAGTTTCTTCTTTTAACGAAAAGGCTACTTCACGTGTAGTAGGGTCTTTTAGTCCAAGTTAAAGGTGGCATACTGGGTCATCCTTTTTCCAGCCTTGTGGCTCAAGGTCCAGACATGTTAACAGATTCTGGTACCTGAAGGGAACTTGAAGTGCTGGTGTAGAACCACACCTTTAGTGTGTATGGCATGGTGCTGGCACATGGCTGTCTTGTCTATACTGCATCTCTGTCAGGGACATTAATGAGCACTTTTCTGGGCACCAAATCCCCATCACCCCTGGCAGATTCATGTCACAGTATGGTTGCCATGTGATCATGATCCTGAGTAAGTGGGGAGGGGATGAGAGTAGAGGGCTGTTACTCATACTTGGTCTCAAGATGAACATGCTGAATCCCAGAATGTCAACAGCCAACACACTAGACTGACACTTAAAATATAGAATCTTGATCTTTTTCATACTTTGATAACCAAGGAAATGAATGCAAACATGATATTTTGGTCTCTGGTGCACATACCTTTACTTGCATACATATGTTGGCTTACAGTTACTTGATCCAATATTGCTCATGTCAGAATTTTTCTAACATAATCAATTGAGGTGGTAGTGTGTTCTCTTGATCACCACAGCAGTGCTGCTGGTTTATTACTGTGTCTGAGCTTGCATCCTTATGGAGAAACAGTGGTAATACAGTTAAAAAATAATGTATTAGTGATCCCTCTTTCTTTGAGCTACAGCAGCTTTGGAATGTATTTATTTATTTATAAAACTAATAAAGTAAGGAGGGTGGAAATAACTTTTTTTATTTTTATTCATCTGATCACAGTTATTTATTTATTTATTTATTTGAAGTTTGTTTGCCAGGATGGTCCATTGGGCCAAATGAGCCCATTTTCAATGGAGTCCTGGGGAGAAAAGCTCCATAGATACAATATCAAATATACAAGTAAAGAATAAAAGTAAAATGCAATAAAATAACATAACAGTTTGTTAAAGTGTCAGAATAGTACATATAAGCACAAGTAAATGTTAATGCAACAGGAAAACACAGAAGAGCATATGCAACAATTCATATCAGTTTACAATTTTTTAGTCTCTATGTTTACTAGCAAAAAGAAAAGAAAAAAGTGTTAAGTAAGACAATAGTTAGTAGGTGTGTGCAGAAGATATTAACATACGAGATTAATTACAATGTGTATGTTCCCATAGGAGGGATGAGTTTGTAGACTAAGGGGGTAAGGTAGTAGCTGGTGATGTTATGCAGGATGGGAACATGAGCATTCCCAGAGAGATGATAAATGTGAGTGGAGGAGAGATTTGAAGATGGGAAGGCTGCTGGTACTGCGGATATGAGGTGGGAGGGAGTTCCAGAGATGGGCAAGGGAAAAGGAGAGTAAGAGTTTGCCTGCTGGACGGGCTGGTTTGTGGAGTTCAATTAGGTTCTGAGTGCTGGTTCTTAGGGGTCTGCTAGGTTGGCGCATGGTGAAGGTTGAGGTGAGTGACGGGCAGAGTGAGGGCTTAAAAATTAGCTTATGAGCATGAGTTAGTTGAGTGTAGGTAAGGTAGTTTGGAAGCTCTAGCCAGTTGAGTCTGTGGAGGGCAGTACAATGATGGGAGGAGGATCTGTGCCCAGTGGTGAATTTAGCAATTTTGTTGTAGCAGGAAGAGAGTTTTGTTTTGATAGAGGATTTTAGGTTGGTTAAGAGTGGGGCACCATAAAGGAGAGAACGGATGAGGTATGTGGTCGATAGGAGGAATCTAGTGGATGGGGAGAGGAAGTGAATATGGCGGTAGAACATATCGAGTTTCTGATGCGTTTTATTAATGTTTGTTTGTATATGGGAATCAAATGTAAGCTGATTATCGATAAGAGCTCCTAACAGTTTAACACTGGAAACAATTTCTAGTGATGTGTTGATGTTCATCATGCATACAGCTGCAGTAATCACAGATGGGTTTTCTGCCGTCAGGCGGGTCCTCGGTCGGCTGAATTCCAAAGTCTAGGTCCGGCGTCGGTTGTTGTCGCTTTCTTTCCTGACGTCAGTGAGGCAGGGGTATATAAGACACAGCCAACGCCATTTTCTTCAGTCTTTTTTGCTGTGCGGTGCCCGAAGCAGAAGCAGTTCGCAAGTGCCGGGCGGCCAGCTCCTGAATTTACGAAAAATTGGAAACTGAAGTCTTCATTAAAGCTAAGTACCCCATTGAGGAAACTTTTCTTGCCTCAGACCGATGTCAGAAAAAGTTAACAATTGTATTTCTTGTGGGAAGCAAATACCGCGTAAGGATTTCCATTCCCTCTGCATACCTTGTTTAGGCCCAGACCACGTCGTCTCGGGCTGTCGCTTTTGCGCTACTTTCAATAAACGCACTATTAAGCGTCGGGCGGAGTTCGCCCAACACTTTTTTGGTAAAGCCTTTGATTATAAAATGTCGTCGGAGACTCCGACTACCGTTTTGTCCAAAAAACGCAAGGACAAGGACCGACACGCGAGGTCCGCGGTCCCCACCGACACCACACCAAAACCGGCTACACGTGGTCTGGTTCTCAGCGAGACACCTATGCAGTCCCTGACTACCGACGACACTTCTTTGGCGGTGTCTTCTGTAACCGAGACCGCAGGTACCTCGGCCCATACCCAGACTACAACCACCGAAGCCACTGCGAGCGTTGAGCCTCTAATGTGGACAGGTCCACTTCCACCCATGGTGTCTTTAGACCCTCATCTTCCTTTTCCATTAAGGCCTTTACTAAGTCCAAATCAGCCAGGCATCCCAAGAGGCCTGTTGCACAGGGCCCATCTCCAGGCCCCATGCCTAAAAAGCAGATGCTTAAAATGGCTGAGGATTTAATTACTCTTATCAGGGGTTCCCAACCCCCTCCAGACAAGAGACCCAGAGTGGATGAAGATTCTCCCTCTTCTGATCAGGGCTCCATTTTTTCAGAACATTCTGATGTAGAGGAACACTCTTACTCCCCTTTTGAAGATTCTGATGCAGAGCAGTCCATTCCTTCTGTATCTCCTCCTGAGGATTTTTCTTTTGGGGAAACCTTGCACACCTTGAGGGAACACTTCCATTGGGAAGGCCAAGACTTTTCTGATTCCAAGAAAAGACTTAGGGAATTTCTTTTGTTACCTCAACACAGACTTCTGGCGATACCTCCTGCCTTGGACATACTTGATGATGTTTATTCGGAGGCTTGCCTTAATCCGGATTCCCTGCCTCCTGCCCCAGTCAAGCCTGATAGGTACTACAGAGTTCCTAACTCTCACCAATTTCTTTACACAGCCATAATGCTGACCCTGAAACCATTTCTCAAGGCCCCAAGGGAATGAAGGCCTCTACTGCTAAGAATCCACTACCTTCCGAAAGAGAGTCAAGATCCTTAGAAAGGTGGGGAAAAAAGGTATATACCTCGGCCACCCTAGCCATGAGGGCCTTAAATTGTCAGTTTCATATGCTTAAATATCAGCAGTTTCTGTTATCACAATTAAGAAATAAAATGTCTCAACCTGAACAACCAGATTTGAAGGGGTTGCAGGATATGATGCATAGTGCAGAACAAGTGGGTAAACACACCTTACAATGTGGCTATGATGCCCTAGAGGCCTCAAGTAGAGCTGCTGTTACAGGATCAGTCATTCGTAGACATGCCTGGCTTAGGGAACAAATCTTGCCTGATCATGTGAAAGCTAAACTTCTAGATGCTCCTTTACAAAAGGATGTGCTATTTGGTACTAATGCTGAGGAGATATTACGGAAAATGGAAGAAAAAGCCAAATCTATGCAAACTGTCAAAGCTTTTCTACAGGTTCAACCACCATGTTTTAGCAGAAATTGGCCTTCTAAAAACTGGTCCTTTCCAGCCACGGACAAGCCCCAAAGAGGTAGATACAGGCGCACAAGGGGCAGAGGACAATCACAAGGATCATATAGAGGCAGGCAATGGCAAACTCCAGCACCAAGAGGTGGTGAAGACAGTGCACAACAATACAGGAAACAAACCCAATGACTTCCTCCTTTCCATGCCAAGCAAGTCTCAGCTGGCAGCACCCTTGGGAGGAAAGCTGGCATTATTTACAAGAAATTGGCATATTGTCACAACAGACAAATGGATCCTGGACGTTATAAACAGAGGCTACAGGTTTCATTTTCACACTCTTCCAAAAATGAGAGGCATGCCAAACCTGCCACACAATCAAAGGGCAGAGGCACAACTACAAATTTCAAAGCTCATAGACATGAAAGCTATTCAAGAGGTACCTCCTCATGAACAAGGTCAAGGTTTTTATTCCAGGCTATTTCTGGTACCAAGGAAAGGAACCGACTGGAGACACATTTTGGACTTATCCATCCTAAACACATTCTTACCATCCTAAACACATTCTTACTCGTACCAAAATTCAAGATGCTCACATTACAGCAGCTTCTTCCCATGCTGGGCAAGGAGTTTTGGCTGATAACATTGGACCTCAAGGAGGCATACCTGCATGTCCCAGTCAGACAAAGCTGCAGAAGATACCTCAGATTTCTTGCAGGTTCAATCCACTATCAATTCTCTGCATTGCCCTTTGGCTTATCTACTGCGCCCAGAGTATTCACGAAATGCCTGGCATCAGTAATTGCCTACTGCAGACTTCAAGGGATACAAATTTACCCTTATTTGGACGACTGCCTGATCCAAGCGGACAGCAAGCACATACTTCTGGAACATCTGGCTTATGTAACACAGTTACTGCATTCTCTGGGATACACAATCAACAAAGAGAAATCCAGGCTAACACCATCTCAGAAAATAACTTTCCTGGGTGCCAACTTGGACACAATGGCCTATCTTACGCCAGAAAAACAGGGGCAACTAACTCAGTACTTCAAAATACTAGCAAAATGTACCAGGCTTACTGCAAGGAAAATCCTGCAGGCTCTGGGCTTCATGGCATCTTGCATTCTTTTAATCCCATGTGCAAAGTTGCATATGAGGAAACTTCAATGGTACCTAAAAAACCTATGGTCTCAACACAGCCACAGTTTGGAAACAATAATACCAATAATTCCATGTTTGCAAAAGGACTTTCTATGGTGGGCCCAAGCATGTCAAACAAACACAGGTCTCCCATTCTGCAAGCCTCAAGCAAATCAAGTCATCACAACAGACACCTCAGATTACGCCTGGGGGGCGCACATGACAAACAGGCGCATTCAGGGCAAATGGTCCCAAAAGGAAAAGCACCTTCACATCAATCAAAAAGAAATGCTAGCAGTGATAAATGCAATTACAGCTTTCAAGGACCTCCTGCATCCAGGACAATTATTGATAAGAACAGACAACACCACAGTAATGTGGTACATAAACAAACACACATTCATACCCCCTGTGCAGACTAGCCATGACACTTTGGAACTTGGCTGTGGAATGGCAAATCGAACTTCAAGCACAGTACTTGCCAGGTTTGGAAAACACGCTGGCAGACAATCTAAGCAGAAATATGACAGATCCACATGAATGGAAGTTGCATCCTCAAGTGTTTACAAAGATAATCCAAGTGTGGGGGAGGCCAGACATAGATCTCTTTGCCTCCCACAGGAATCATCAATTGAAAAAGTTTTGTTCAAGGACCTTTCATCCAAAGGCCTGGAGAGTGGACGCCCTTTCATTCAGTTGGACAGCATGGACAGTTTACGCTTTCCCACCTTTGCCTCTTCTGCCCAAGGTGCTCTTGAAAGCAAGAGCAGACAGACCGAAGATGATACTGATTGCTCCAGACTGGCCAAGGCAACACTGGTACCCACTCCTGAGGAGCCTAACACATACTCCTCCCTGGTCCCTACCTCTGATGCCTCTTCTGCTGACTCAGCACAGCTACAAAGCTCTTCACAGTCAGCTGAAAACACTCAGTCTCGCTGCATGGAAAATTCCTTAACACCACAACAGACCCTACTCCCCAAAGAGGTGCAGGATGTCATTTTGGAGGCCAGAAGGCCATCTAGTAGAAAGGCTTACTCCGCAAAATGGAAACGGTTTTGCTCTTGGAATGAGAAAAAAGGCCAGGACCCTAGAAAACTGAATTTGCCTCAGGTATTACAGTATCTAGCTGAGCTGCTGAACAGTGGACTTTCATTTTCCTCCATTAAAATCCATGCCTCAGCCATTTCTGCAGAATTCAACACAGATCCACCCTTATTCTCTCACCCACTCTTAAGACAGTTTCTCAGAGGGGCTAAGAATATAAGACCACCAAGGAAACAACCAATACCAGCCTGGGATCTTAATTACATTCTAGAAAAATTAACACTGCCTCCCTTTGAACCAGCTGCCTCAACAGATTTGCAATATTTGTCCTGGAAAACAGCTTTCCTTCTGGCCATTACCTCAGCTCGTATGGTTTCGGAACTACAAGCCCTTATGGCTGTGCAGCCCTTTCTCATCTTCCATCAGGACAGGATTTCCCTTCAAACCAACCCATCATTTATGCCTAAAGTGGTATCCAGGGTAGCTTTAAATCAAGCCATACACTTACCTACCTTTTACCCCAATCCTCAAAACAAAGGGGAAAGGCTGCTACACTCCTTAGACATCCATAGACAGCTACGTTATTATTTGGACAGAACAAAGCCCTTCAGGAAATCAGAACAACTTTTTGTGTCCTATGCTGTAGGAGCTCAAGGGAAGCCAGTTACCAAACAGATAATTTCAAAATGGATAGGCCACTGCATACGGTTTTGTTACTCCTATCATAGAAAATCTGTCCCTACAGGCATCAGATCCCACTCCACCAGGGCCACAGCTACCTCTACAGCCTTCCTCAGAGGAGTTCCTACCAAAGATATTTTGGAGGCAGCCACTTGGAGTTCTGTGCATACCTTCACAAAACACTACCACCTGCCTTTATATTCCAAAACTAGAGCAGGCTTTGCCACTGCTGTGTTGCAGGGCATTCTGGCTCATCCCAGTTCCACCTAGTGCCTACCACCCTGTGTGTAGCTTTGGGATTCTACCCATCTGTGATTACTGCAGCTGTATGCACGATGAACATAGTACAGTTTTGTATCTACCATAAATATAGTTGTTCGAGTGCTAATACAGCTGCAGTACAGTTTTCCCTCCCTCCTTCCCCTTTTGGTAAAGGCCTAGGGCCTAACCCCTCTTCATGCAACCTGATTTGGGTTATCCTTCTATGGTATATTTGCTTGCAACTACTGATTTTTGATTATATTGCATTGCATGTATATAAATATAATTTATGTATTGCCTTCCTTCTGGGGGCACCTGACATCTGGGGCAAGAAAGACTGAAGAAAATGGCGTCGGCTGTGTCTTATATACCCCTGCCTCACTGACGTCAGGAAAGAAAGCGACAACAACCGACGCCGGACCTAGACTTTGGAATTCGGCCGACCGAGGACCCGCCTGATGGCAGAAAACCCATCTATGATTACTGCAGCTGTATTAGCACTCGAACATCTACATTTATGGTAGGTACAAAACTGTACTTTTTGACTGGTTATGAGGAAAGAATTTATGTTGATAGTTATGCTTTTGGATGGGATGAATAACATGAGTTTGGTTTTTGATGGATTGAGAGCTAGATGGTTATCATGCATCCATTTTTCAGTGGTTGAGAAGGCATCTTGAGTTAGTTTTATAAGGGAGGGAATGGAGTTTGCAGCACAGATAATAGTTGAATCGTCTGCATATTGGACTATTTTAGTGTTTGGGATATTGTGGTGGAAGTCATTAATGAAGATGTTGAACAGTAAGGGACCTAATATGGAACCTTGGGGTACACCAGTGTCAGTGTTGAGGAAAGAGGAGGTAGATTTCTTCCATTTGACAGATTGTTGCCTGTTGGAAAGGTAACTGGAAAACCAGTTGATACAAGAACGTGAAAGATGTAAGTTAGAGAGTTTGGTCAGCAGGAGGGAATGGGAGATGGTATCGAAGGCCTTAGGAAGGTCTAGGAGGAGGGTGGAGACAATGCAGTTAGAGTCTCTAGCTTTATTTACAGTTTCAAGGAAGGGGAGTAGTGCAGTAGAAGTGCTGTGACCGGGTCTGTATCCAAGCTGTGTTGGGGTTAGTAGGTGACTGTCGGTGAGGTATGGTAATAGTTGTATGTGGATACATTTTTCAAGTAGTTTAGAGATGGGAGATAAGATGGCGATAGGTCTAAAGTTGGAGATGTTATTGTTGTTTCCTCCTTTGTGGAGGGGAATAATGTAGGCTTTTTTCCAAATTTGGGGTACATAACCTTCTTGGATTGACCGGTTTATAAGTATACAGATGGGGAAGGCAATGGCTTCAGCAGCTGTCTTTAGGAAGAAGGAAGGGATATTATCAGGGGCATTAGAGCAAGGTTTTAATTTAAAAAGGAATTTTTTATAGTAGGTACAGGTATGGGCTTGGGAGAGAAGAGAGGGAGGTGGGAGGTGGAAGAGCCTGAGGAGGAAGGGGTAGTGGGAATTGTAGCTGGATGAGTGGAGTTATTTGTGAATGATGATGTTAACTTAGATATGGAATCAATGAAGAAGCTATTAAATTGGAAGGCTAGGTCAGTATCAGAAGTATTGTGATCAGGGTGTGGGTTTTCCTTTTTTCAGGGTTGAAGAGGGAGGAGATACTATCCCAGAATTTTTTTGGGTTGGTCTTGTGATTATTTTGGAGGGTGATATAGTAGGATTTGCGGTCAGAAGTGATAAGTTTCTTAACTCTGTTGCAGAGTATTTTGTATTCATTTAGGGTGGCTGGGGTTTTGTTTTTATAGTAGTTTTTCAAGGCTTTGTCACTGAGGCACATGACAGCTAAGGTATCTTTGGATAACCATGGGATGGTTATGTGTGAGCACATATGTCTCAAGCAGTTGTGTATTCAGTATGTCAGACTCAAGCACCAAGATTTATGTTTATATATATTTAGTGTCTCTATGCATCCATGTATGTATTTGTATGTATCTATGTTTACATACACACACACAGTTTTACTGTTTTATTTTCTCATGATCATTCTGGAGACTTTACCTACCTCAGCAGCTGTTTTGCATTGTAATAGCCTTGAAATTTTGGTGATAATGCATCTTTATGATAAGTAAGTATTCAGAGATTGAGTATTTTCCCCCCCGTATCCTTTTTGCCACAGTGCCTGCCAATCATCACGCCGTGTCTAATAGGACTTAAATCTATTCATTCCTCTCCATCATGGTAGGGGCAGGACACATCTTGAGAGGCTGCCAATCAGGCAACCATGAGAGTAATTTCACGCCTCAGCCTGTGCCCTTAGCCTTTATTATAAACTGCAGAAGTGGGACACACTTCAGCATGGCCAGGTTAGTCCAGCTTACCTTTCAAGCCAGGGACCCATAGGAGACCTTTTGGGTCTGTTCCCTGTCATGGCTAGTGCACCTGTCTTCACCAGCTGGGTTAGTTTGACCCGTCACCTAAGACTGGCTGTCACAGCCATCCAAACTACCATGTTCCTGACTGTCAGACATATTCTCCAATTAGCATCTCAAATCATTCTGGGTGCACCCCAGAGGCGTTTTCCCCACCATAACGCCACACCTTGGTGTGTGATATAGGTACCACTTCACTGCTGAACATGTAATGCCCTATCCTGAAGTTTGTGTGTTCCACACACACACACACACACACACACACACACACACACACACACACACACACACACACACACACTCATGTGGCACATGCACCTTGATGAGTACCATCATTCGCTTGGTATGCAAATCTTCCTTCACCCCAGGCAACAGCTGTAGTGCTAGATTTCACTTTCACCAGAAGCATGGTCAGCTGGGAACCATCACACCTTCCCTTCTGGAATGGGTAAGCTGACAGTTGCCTTTCCTTTCCATCACATCCCATACCCATCAACTCTTCCGGCACCTAGAACTTGGGTTGCAAGAGACCCTGGTGAGAGTGAGCTTAGTTTACCCCTAAGTATTGTCCAAGGGTAAAAGTAAAAAGTGCTACCGAGAAAATGTGGTGTAATATGAAATTACCTCAAAATCTGTAGTTATTCAGCAGTGTTCAAATGATTCTCAGTATTGCTCTACTAAACCTAAGTAAATTTGGGGGTATACATTTTTTTCTTTCCAGTAAATTTGAAAGATACAAGCTCATTATTAATTTTTCTCTGTGGGTGTTTAGCTGTATTCTTTGTGTTTTAAAAAAAATGTTCTAAGCATCAGGAGAGAGAGAAGCATGCTGCATTATTTATGAGTCTTTGGTGCATAAGAGGCTGATAAAGCCCTTTTCTTGTTTGAAGTGCTGTTATCACAACTAGACATGACTGATGGGGTGGAAGAAAACCAGCATTTATAATAGCTGCAGTTGTTTTGAAATGAATTCTCTGAATTATTTTAATAGTTTGTGATGTGCTGTGGGCATGCAGAAAGTAATGAAGTTACATGGTCTATCGTATCAAAACCAGTCCAGTTTATTAGTCCAGGAAATCTGTACACTTCATATTATCTTATCCATTTTAGTTGAAAATGCAACTGAATGACAGGTGTTCTTTCTGTGAGTTTTATATAAATATTTTATAGAATCATTGAAAGGGTGCTGTGAACTCCCACACAGAGTATCTTATTACTTACTGTTTACAGTTTTAGGTTCAAGAACCTTTCAAAGTACCTGGTGAGATTTTATACTTCTTTCCAAGCAGCTGAAAAATGTTCACTGATGTTAACATTTCAGCATTATTCTCTTTATTGTCCATCTCCATCCCTTACACACCACCACATTCCCTTGTTTGTTTTTATGTTTTCCTGTTTAAGTAAAGGTTGCTCTGTTTAAACGTTCATAGGTTCATATGTGTTTACTAGGCTAATGACCATTAGGACCCTTATAAGCCTAGCCATACAACCCACATGTTACCCACAAATTTGATTTATAGGAGTGGTTTATTAACTGCCTGTATTCATTAGAGACATAAGTACCAGACTAGGGTTGACTTTCCAATTACCTATCCATTGGTCCAAGTTGTCCTTAAATAAGGTTAGGAAGGAACTCTACTTCACATGGATGGGGAGCCTGTTTCAGAGAATGTGAATTCTCTTTGAAACGTATATCTGTCTCTCCAACATGTCCTGTTTATATATTAATTTAGAGAATGCTCTGCTTCCCCACGTAAGGCGTATATTGAAGCTGTGCAGTTTTCTCTTAAGTACCTTTCCATTTTTACAGTATCCTTCAGAGCCTAATCCTGTTAACAAAGCCTGTGTGCCCCATTTTTTTCGGGATTAATGGTGAAGTACATACTGATATGTGACATCATTTTAACTGTGGCTTAAGATGCATCCCTTTGTTCACACTGACTGTTTTTCTTTGTTATTCACTAATACTTATTCAGTATTTTCGTAGAGTGTTTTACAAACTTGTATCACTTTGCACTGAACTGCTAAAATTTATTCCTTTATACCATCTTATTGCTGATTACAGTCCTACAGTGTTACGCCTGTAAACTTCGTCATTCTGGCAATTACAGTTACAGATTGTTGCTCAGATAATGGTCTTGGTTTGAATGTGCTTGTTAATTAACATGCAGAGTATTGGCATTACATCAGCACTGTGCTGCTTTGCCGAATGATCAGATCACGGCTGGAAAGGGTTTATGAACCAGCCCACCTACCAAGTTAACAAAGAAAATAAATTCATAATAGACCATGTTCATGCATACATTTTTTTTGTCTTCTTCGCAAGACTTAGTTTGGCCTACATAAAAAAAGACTCGGTAAAAACTTGATCATATATTTTAGAAGACCAAAAAATCAGTTCCATCCTAGTAATTCCCATAAACTGTCATTGAATAGGGAAAGAATTCTAAAAGTAATCCTAAGTAGTGAGGAAGATCCTCAAGATGTCTGGCCTTGGGACATTCAGAGATGAAGCTCTGACCATGGTCCAGGTGACCCATGTCTGATTGGCAGCAAAGATATCTGAGGGAGTAGGTGGGGGAGGATGAATTTGAGTGGGATAACTTTAGCATGCTCATCCCTGAGGGGAGGGAGGCTGCCAGGCTTATGTCACTGTTGACAGTTAGAGGTGATTAGGTGCATCACCTGCTTGCAGATACTGTGGCTGCTCATGCTGCGTCAGGCAGGGACCTGACTCCTGAGATGGGGAGAGAGGTGCTCTCTTCCACTCTTTGACCAGGCAGCTAATGTAAGTTTACCAGCAGCCAAAAGGAGGGTAGGAGACGATGGTTGGCTTTCCAGAGCTTGCAGCTGCCTTGCAACCCTCAACAGTTGGGGAAAGTACAGTTGTGTAAAATTTTACTGTAATGTTAGATGTCCTTGACTTTACTGCTGCAGTATTCCTAATATATGGAATTCCCTGCCATGAAAGCCCGATGTCCAGCCAGTCTACCAAAAACTCCTGTTGCTTTAAAGGTACGCCGAACATCACCCAAATGCTCCTTGTGTGGCGTAGGGCATAAAGATGACATTCAGTCCTACCATTGTCAGAACTGATTGCCCCAGTAGGAACACCAGTCCAAGGAGCCAAAGAAGTAAGCTGTTCATCCAGGAAGGCAAAGGACTAGGGGGAATGAGGGAGGGAGCAAATACTGCAGCAGTGAAAGCAAGGATGTCTACTGTTATGGTAATTTACACAACTCTACTATATCCTTGCCTTCACTTCTGCAATATTCTTAAGATGTTGGAGACTGCCTAAGCTCAAGAAGAAACTAGGGAGAGGGAAGGAACAGAAGAGTCCCCAGAAAAGTCATGACGAATGGCACTAACAAAACCATTCCTAGCTCTAGAGATACCATCCAACTTGTAGTGCTTGGTAAAGGTATGCACAGAAGTCCAGGTAGCTGCTTCAAGAATAGAATTAGTATCTAAACCCTTGAAAAAAGCACCAAAAGATCTAAACCCTTGAAAAAAGCACCAAAAGAAGCCACAGCTGTAGTAGAATGAGCCTTGACTGAAGAGGGAAGGCTGTTGTCATGAAAAGCATAACAAAAAGAAATAGCCTTAGAAATTCAAGAAGAAATAGTTTGCTTGGATACAGCAAGTCCCAAAGATCTAGGATAAAAAGAAACAACTGATCAGATTTTTTATAGCCTTAATCTTATTCAAATAAACCGTGAGTTGCCTATACACATCCAAAATATGCAGCACCCTTTCATTGTCAGTTTGTGGAGAGGGAGAAAAAAGTAGGCAGATTAATAAACTGATTCAGTGATAGCTCATTAACCACCTTAGGCATAAAAAAAGGGTTAGTGCGCAGGGATACTCGGTCCTCATGAAAGATCATAAAAGGAGGACAAGCCATGAGAGCCTGTAACTCAGACACCCATGTGGCAGAAGTAAAAGCTAACAAAAGAACAGTTGTCCAGGAACAATTTCGCAAGGAAGCTCCAAAATGAAATTAACATACGAGGGAGGAGGAGCAGGCTTTCTAGGAGGTCTAATATTAAGGATGCCTTTAAGAAATTGTTTCACCTCAAATCTAGAATCTAAAGGAAGAGAAAAGGGAAAACAAGCAGAGATAACTGATAAGTGGGCCTTACTAGAAAAATAGGTCAGACCAGCATTGAGCAACTCACACAAATAACAGAGAACCAAAGGAATCTCCGAAGTAAAGGGGTCCAGGTTACGAGAGAGACACCAAATAGAAAACCTCTTCTATTTGGATAAGTAGGATTTCCTAGTAATACATTTTCTGGTGTCCTGCAGGACTTGCAGCACGTCCTCAGAAAAAAGGTGTCTATTGTTGTTGTTGTTGTTGTTTGTCTTTCGGCTTTTCCCGGTTAGGGGTCGCCACAGTGGAACTCCAGTTCGCTAATGGTTGGCAGTAGATTTTTACGGTGCCGAGTTGCCAGCTCAATGCCCAACCTTTAACGAAGGCATGCCCATTCACGCATGTCTTTCGGAATGCCACTTGTTCTCCCCTTCCTCTCATTCTAAAAGTCCTGTTCAAAATTCAACCAGATGCTCACAAAATCTTGTTGGTGACTCCCTTTTGGCCGTGAGAGCACTGGTTTCCCTGTTGTTCTGCAATTGGCCAGGGACAGTCATCACAATTTACCTCACAGGGTGGATCTATTCTCAAAAGACAAGGGATCTCTCATCCATCCCGACCTGTCCGCGCTTCAACTGACACTGTGGGTGATAGGATTTTAATTCCTTCTCGGCTGGAGTGCGGGGTGTGCCTTCTGTGTGGAGTCTGCATGTCCTCCCCTGTTCATATGTAACAAGTGGGATGATTGGATGTAGTAATGGATTTTCTGGGCAGAGGTCCTGCAGAGGGGGGAATCCGAATCTTCATATTAAAATGCTAGAATAAACATGAAAGGTGTGCTGCATGGACTGCTCTGCTAAACAGCAAGTAAAACTGTATGTGTGTTTTTTATTTTTATGTTTCAAATGATCTTTCACTGGTTCTCTATAAACACTTGCCTGATAGTCTACTGCATAAACCCCTTACAAAGTCCCTGTAAGCATCTTCCTTCCATATATTATTTATATGCTTAACAAAGTCCCTGGAAATATCTGCGTGAACTGCACTATGTCTATGCATAGGACCATGTAAGCATTTTTCTTCTTCTAGACGTATGCTATGAGTACACCTGGCTGTTGATAAAGATTTCCAGCTGAAGCGTGGAGGTGGTGCCTGAATAGGTACATTATCATTCTTTGCGTGCATTTTGCCTCGTCGGTTAAAAAGCACTGAAAAGCCGAAAAAAAGCCGGAAAAAGGCTTCGACTTGGTCCGCAGTTCCGCGGTCCCAGCGTGTCTCCGGTTAAGCAAGCCATCGAAGCCGAAAATTTGCTCGGTCGAGAAGCGGGTCCGGGCTCAGCCTGAGGGCTCTACTGTCCTTAGTCCTGCTACCTCTTGCTTGGGTCCTACTAGTTTGCCTGCTGTGTGAATGGTTCCTATGTAGTGATTATCAGTCTGGTTGCCTCTGGATTACTCTACCTGCCTCCCTCCTGCAGCCATGGCCTACCAGCCCTTTCAGCCAAGGCTAAAGCTAACAAAGCCAAGGCTAAAGTGCCGCCTGTTACCCCCTCACCCCTCACGCCACTTCACTTCTAGTTTCCAAATGACTTGGCTGGCAGATTATTCTCCTAGGCAATTATCCCCAATTCCTCCTCGCAGACCTCTCTCAGCTCAGAAAAGAGACCTGAGGCAGAGAGCCCCGCCCCAGAGCCCTCTGCTCTTCTGATTCTTATCAGACATTACAGATAGACCAGCCAGCTCTTTCCTTTTTCTACCCAGAAATTCCGAAAGAGAGAATCCATCATGCTCTCTCCTCCACCAGATTTTTTTTTAGGGAAACCTTGCCACATGAGAAACAATTCCCAATGCAGGACAAGATTTCTCAGAGATTCAAAAGGCTTGGGACCTTTCTGCACTTACCACAACACATAGGCCCCCTTAGCTATACCTCAGTTTGCCTGTTGTGGATGATGCATTTAATGATGTTTACAGGTACCCCAAGGTTTCCTCACCTGCCCTGCAAAAGGAAGTCCTTTCCAGACTCCTCAAAATCTCAGAGGAATAGGCCTAGCTCTCTAGAGGCGAAATCAAAGGAGAGGGAGTGCCAGAGGGACCATAGTGGGCAGGCAACAGACCCAAGACACAGACACACAGCTGCACACAACCACTGACAATCACAGTGGACAGGACTGAGCACCTGACACTGCCAAATAGCATAGCAGCAGCAAAGGAAAGGAAGTTTACTGTTACCGAAAAATTTGCACTATATCACAAAGACAAGTGGATTTTGACAACTCCAATTTGCACTACAGGTTCCACTTCCACACCTTACCAGTAAAAGTAGACATACCAACCTGCAAAAAAAAAAAACAGAAAATAAATAAAAAGAGAGCTCAATTAACAAGATGATGAGAGCTGTGGAAAGAGTATACTACAAGAAACAGATTGGACATTTCAACCTAAGACTCTAGTACCAAGAAAGAGAGAAAAGAAAGAAATATTGGAAGAATTCTGAAAACATATCCGTCTTATACATCACATTCCAAAATTCAAAATTCAACCTACTACAACTACTTCCTCATGCTTATGTGGGGTGTGGGCTGGTAACTCTGAATCTCAAGAGACCTATGCGTACCCATCCATACGACTCCAGAAGATACCTCCAGAATACCTCAGATTTCTTGCAGAGTCATCAATTCTCAGCATTGCTTTGGCTGGCTTATCTACTGCCCATATTATCACAAAAATGCCTGGCATCAGTAATCGTCATTGCAGCTACAGGAATCCAAATTTATCCATACCTGGATGACTGCCTGTGTTAAGCGGACAACAAAAAACAAGCTGACAACAGATTTACAGAGGTTATTTGCTTACTACAAGCCAGACTGCATATAAAAGAATCAATACAGGCACACACTACACACTTTATCTCAAAATCCCCACAATCCCATGCCTAATCCCAAGGAATCCCATGGTGGGCTCAAACATTATCAAATGCCAGGCTTGCAAATCCAGCCCTCACACAAACCAAATCAAACCAAAGAACCTAGGGACCTAGGCTGACCCTAGGGGGCTGGCACAACTAGGGCCTGTGTTATGGACTCCAGCTGCACCTGACTCCAGGATACCTGCAAACTGCACAAAAATAAACTAAAGAAATGAAATTCAAAAAAAAATTCAATCCAAACCATCAAACCATAACCAGTAAGGACAGACAACACCACGATCATACACAGTACATCAACAAACAGGAGAAGCACTCTCACAGGGCTTATGCATGTGATACTGGGATGGAGGAATATGGCTCTGAGCTGGAACACAACGAGTTCAGGCAATATTTGTGAAGGTGAAAAGAAGCACCCTTAGCAAGAGCAGACATGGAAACAGAACCACCTCGGGATATGCACGAATGGATGCGGCACCATCACAAGAAAAGCAAAAGAAAGGGGAATGCCCACAATAGACTATTATGTCATCCCACTCATCAATCCTCAGCTCAAAAAATGCAAGGACATGCCACCTACTAGCATGGAAGGTGGACTCTCTATCCTTCAGTTGGAAAAGGCCTGACAGCATATGCATTCCCACCTCTTCCTTTGATACTGGGTACTACTGAGAATCAAGAAGAAACGTCAAAAGGATTCTGATAGCTCGAATTGGCCAAGACAACACTGGTATCCTTTGCCTTTGATGTCTCAGGGGGAGAATGTGGCCAATACCCTGATGCCTTTTCTAGTGGTCCCACAAATCATGTGCACAGGAGTGACAAAGCAGTGTTGACAGGAGTGTCAGTTGCTGTAAAAAGTAGTTTTGAGAGTTGCAGCAATAACAAGTCAATCATCATCCTGCGTTATGTATTTTTTAACAGTTCCTGTGTTGGCATCCCTGCTTTCCCCACCAGAAGATGCGCAGATACATCTGAATGTAAAACCTAAGACTCCATAATGCACTTGGCGATAATGTTAAAATAAAAGTAAACATAGAAAGGTAATAACAGTAAAAATAGAGGGTATAATGGAATTGGTCCACAAAGCTATATCAAAATGCAGCCATTGTAGCTAGATATTTGCATTTTGAAAATCCAAACCAGAAAAAGCAAAAAAATACGAAAATAATAGTGATCAAAGAAGGGGCAAAATGCTTCCCTCTCCATTCGCTAAAAGTGAAATTGTGTTACTACACTCAGACCAAGGGGTTTTGTACGGTAAGGTGTCCGATTTAGGGTTAGCATGTAGTAGAAGCCCTAACCCCACCTTACCTTACAAAAAAAACTTTCTGTAACACTGTCCACGGACAAAACAGCCATGGACACACACCTTGTCCCTTACTTAACCCTTACTCTAGACCTAACTAGTAACACCCACACACACATTTGCCTCTCATATGCATATCTAACAACATCCAACAGCTATCTTGGCTCTTGCTCTAACTCTAATCTGCAAACACTCGTGTGCCCACACATTTCCCACAGTAAGCTCAACAGTCGTACACTTAACCTCCTCTGTCATACTTTCCTCTTTGATGTTACATGTTCATGATCACACATCTACTTACCAAACATAAACTCAAACACATACAAACTACACTCTTGTTGATAAAATTACAAGTTGTCAAGAGTATTATAAATCCACTCATAAGTAATAGTACATCTTAGTCGATTCTATCTAGAACCCCATATCTCTAAAGGGAAAAAAAAACAGCCAAGGTCATTTTTGCTTCTGTAGTACTGCAATAAAAATGCAGGTAGTATAGCTTCCAAGAGGTAACAAAAGTGTTTTAATAAACCATTCTTTATTTTTCTTAAAAAGTCATACCATATTCTTTCTATAAAGTAGCCATCTTAGTCATATGTGCAAAAAAATGGGTCCCAGTAAGTAATCCTATCATAGGAAATGGTAGAAGTCTTATAGTATGAACAGGCTCTCCTGAAAAGCAGCACTCCACTAACTTCAAACAAATCCTTTGTTTACATTTATGAAAATTAAACGTAAATCCCCAGTTGCTTAAGTCACTGATGACAGAAGTTATGTTGGTTTTCCAGCTTACAACAGGTTGTCATATATTATCAAAAGCGAAAAGATATGAAAATCTGAAATTCTCCCTACAAACAGCAGCAGTGCAAGCAGAAAGGTTGCAACAGACCCGATAAACATAAACAAGTAGTAACCCTCTTTTCAAACCCCCCCCCTTACCGTTGAGGAAGGCGTTAGTAAAGGCAACCATTTATAGTTTTGTGCAATAGAACTTTTTGGCATAAGGACCTAGTCTTCAGCAAAAACGAATGGGAAGCTAAAAACAACTAAAAACTGCAGAAAGAAGCTGATGTGCAACACTGTATACTTTTATACTTCCAGAAATCAACCATATTTCAGCAGTATAATCCTTCTGAAGCGAACAAGATTATCCTAATATTGTTCCCAACTTCCTTGCTCTGTTTGTGAACCTGCAGCATCAGTACAGTATGAACTTTGTCCTTATCCTCCTGTATCAAATAATTTCAACCCTTTCTATCAAAGTACATTCCTCACTTGCACAGTGTTGAGCTTCAAAGCATGCAAAAGCTGTTTTTGTTTATAAGTATCACAGGAATGCCCAGTAAAACAGGAGAGTTATGGAAACTGGATTGACTTGGTTCAGAATGTTTTGTAGAGTGAAAAGCATATCCAAAGCTAAATTGCAAGCAGCTAATAGACATTGTAATCCTTCAAGAGTATCTCGGTTATTACACACACACACACACACACACACACACACACACACACACACACACACACACACACACACACACACACACACACACACACACACACACACACACACACACACACACACACACACACACACACACACACACACACACACACACCATAATTATGTACTTCAAAAAAGAACTATCTTCATACATGTCTGCATTGGTAGACCAAACTCGCCTAACTATTCAAGAAGTGGAGTCCAGGTGTATGATATCCACATTTTGATGACTAAAATGAGCGTACCTCTGCTAGATGCCTTTACATTTCATTGTTTCCATCTCAAGTCATGAACTTTGGAAGTGTAATGGAAATGCTTGTTTGAAATTTACAACAGTGATACAGTCAGTCATTTAAACACACAGAAGTACTTCTTTCTGACTGGGTATTGAGTTTCCAGCAGTACTCTATGAAAGGCACTATTGATGAATGAGACTTGTTCAGTGAGATTTCACTGAATGGATTTGTGGTGAAGTGTCTTGATACCACTAACTTTGTATAGTGTTGTATGCATCCTTCAGGTTAACTCCAAAACTTCTGTCATGGAAAGCCTCCCAGCAGCTACCAGTACTTTCTCTTGCATCAGTGCTTGAGAATGGTGAGCTTTCTTATGCTGAGATGGAATTATCCTTGTGTGTCTTAGCCAGATGTCCCCAATTTCCTGTGAATATCATCTTGGATTTTGCTTCAAAGCTCCTTAGACCTAGTGCAAGTTACAAAGCCACCAAAGTGAATTGTGTAAGTAATGCATTGGAGATTAGGTGGTGAATGTTTGCTAGTCTGAGGGATGTACAGCACAGCTGTGTTACTACATTAGTACCAAGGCCCCTACAAGAAATGTGAGATTTGGTAAGAAGTGGTCCACCTTCTGCAACAAGATAGTGAGCAGCAAGCATGAAGACTGTTGAGCACTTGGGGCTTTTCATGCTGCTTGTTGCTTCCCCACATCGTAACGCACTCAATTCTCGCTTTTTCAGTTTTCATTGCCATGCATCACTTTTAATCACTGAGAACAATTCTGGCTCTTTTTGTCCTATTTAATTCTTATTTTGTTGTGAAAAGTTGCTTTTTTGGTACATCTTGAATTATTAGGAAGTATTTCACATGATTCAGGTTACCGTACTTACATAGCTAATCAGTAAAAACTACAAGAAAAAACTAGCCAAGCTTGATTTTCAAGTGTGTGTATATATGCAAATGACCCCTTAAGGACATCAGGTATTTCAGCTATATGGCAGATGTTCTTCGTGTTTCACTGTTGCAGTCATCACATTTGGGTTATCCCTGCCAGGGTAGCCCTCGGCCGGCCCGAATACCAGAGGCTTAATATTTCTGCGTCGGTTGCTGTCGCTTCAGGACTGATGTCAGGTTAGTAGTATAAAGTAAGGTAGCCAACGCTATTACATCAGTCTTTCCTGCCATGGAGACCGAAGCAGAAGCGGTTCGCATGAGTGCCAGTCGGCCGCTACCTGAGTTTTGCCTTCAAATTGAAGCTGAAGTCTTCTAAAGCTAAGTACCCCATTGGGGATCCTTTTTTCTTGCACTAACCGATGTTAGAAAAAGTTAACAATTGCCTCACCTGTGGAAAGCAAATACCACACTGAGACTTTCATTCTTACTGCGTCACTTGCTTAGGTCCAGACCACAACGTCCCCTGCTGTTGCTTTTGTGGTTTGTTCAATGCCAGAACTATATGTTGTCGGGCCCTTATTTGTAGCTAGATATTTTTGCATACAGTCCTCGACTTCCAATATGGCTTCAGTAAGCCATCTGTCAGCAGATCTTCTGAAAAAAACGTAAAGATAAAGACAGAGACAGACCACACAGGTCCAAACCTACCGATGACATTTCCGTTAAGCTAGTTGTCAGTTCTCCGGTCCTCACTGAGGTGCTTTCGCAGCCCCTTATGCCTGCTTCTGTGGACTCGCAGGCCACTACCGAGACCCTTTCTGAGTCTGGTATGCCACAAAACTCTTCTTTGACTAAGGATCCTGCGATTGTTTCCCCCTTGGATAGGTCCGGAGCTGCTGAGCAGGGACCAGCTTCCGAGGAAGTACTTCGCACTGCAGATTCTCAACACAAACCAATGACTTCTTTCACGTCTACCATTCTTTCGAAAACTACCGAGTTTCTATGACCCAGAGTACAAACGACACCCAAGAAACCAACGACCCAATCTCAGGCGCCTGCTTCCTTGCCTCAGTCTCAAATGCTTAAAATGGCGGAAGACCTTATCATGCTGATTAGGGGAAGCCAAGCTACCCCTTCCAAAAGAAAAAGAGATCTGTCCCCAGTAGTTTTGTCTGAACAGGAGTCTGATGACTCTGATGCATCTGAATATGAAGACATGCAACCTCTCTCTTCTTATGAGGATTCTGATGCAGAGGACTCCATTCCTTCAGCCTCTCCCCCGAGGACTTTTCCTTTGGGGAACCCTCATACTTACGGGAGCATTTCCAATGGGAATGCCAGGACTACCATCAGTCTAAAAAGAGACTCAGGTAATTCTTAGATCTTCCACACCACAGACCCCTGGCCATTCCCCCAGTCCTGGATGTTGTGGAGGATGTTTTCCTGGAATGCAGTTTGACCCCTGACACCCTCCCTCCTGCACCCAGATAACCAGACAGGTACTACAGAGTCCCTGACTTACACAAATGTATTTTTAAAAATCCTACTGCTGACCCTAAGGTAACTTCTCAAGGGCCTAAAGGAATTAAAGCAACCCCTGCTTAAGAGTCTCACCCCCTCAGATAGGGATTCCTGAGCACTAGACAGATGGTGAAAAAGTATGCACCTCTGCTACTTTTGCTATCAGAGCACTAAATTGCCAGTTCCATATGCTAAAATTTCAGCAACATACTCTGGAACTCATAAAACAAAAAGTGTCTTCCTGCTTGTGCAGAATCTAAAGAGTTACAAGAGTTAATGCATTCTGCAAGTCAAGTAACTAAACACACCTTGCACTATGGTTTTGATGCCCTAGAAGCTTCTTGCAGGGCAGCAGTCACTGGTTCTGTCCTTAGAAGGCATACATGGCTTAAGGAACAGCCCTTGCCAGACCACGTTAAATTTAAATTGTTGGATGCACCCTTGCACAAAGACAACTTATTTGGCACTAAGGCAGAAGAAGTCTTAAAAAAGATGGAAGAAAAAGCTAAATCTATGCAGACAGTTAAAGATTTCTTGCAGGTCCAGCCACCCAGGTTCAGCAGGCATTGCCCCTCCAAGCACTGGTCCTTTTCTGCTCCCACCAGGTCAGTTCAGCCCAGACCCCGTGGAAGCAGACCCCCCAGACAGCAGCCACAGGGAATGCAGAGATCTAAACAGTGGACTTCCTCCATTTCAAAAACAGGGAGTTGTAAGCCACCCCCTCATTGTAAGAACTCACAATGACTCTCCTCCCCCACCCCCTCCCTCTGCCCACCTTCCCTTACCCCAAGGAGCAAAACTCTCCTTTCACACAAGTACCTGGGCCACCATTGCCAACGACCGCTGGGTCCTCAACATAGTGCCCCAGGGATACAAATTTTCTTTCCACATCCATCCAACTCCAAAAGGGTTTCCAGATCTACCTCCAAACCAGTGGGCAGAGAAGCAAAAGCAATTCCTTTCCCTGCTCTCTATGAGGGCAATAGAGCACGTTTCTGCAGAAAAGAAAGGCCAAGGTTTCTACTCCAGACCTTTTCTGGTACCCAGAAAAGAGGGCACCTGGCGCATCATCCTCGACCTCTCCATTCTAAACACTTTCCTGGTGACACCAAAATTCAAAATGCTCACCTTCCAGCAGCTGCTACCCATGATCTCCAAGGACACTTGGCTAGCCACCCCAGACCTAAAAGAGGCCTACCTCCACATTCCTATCAGGGAATCATGCAGGAAATATATGTGTTTCAGGGCAGGATCTCTGCACTTACAGTTTTCTGCCCTTCCTTTTGCCTTATCTACTGCTCCTAGAGTTTTCACAAAATGTCTGGCTCTGGATATTGCCTTTTGCAGGCTAAGAAATATTCAGATTTACCCATACTTAGACGACTGTCTTATTCAGGCAGACAGCCAGGAAAAGCTGCTCAAGCACCTGGCATTTGTAAAGATCCTACTAACCTCCCTAGGGTGCACAATCAATGAAAAGAAATCCAAAGAGATGCCCACTCAAAGGATTATCTTCCTGGGAGCAAGCCTGGACACAGCATCCCAGATGGCATACCTTACACCAGAGAAACAAATTTTCCTGACAGCCTACTTCTCTCAACTAGCCACCAGGCCCCAGCTATCTGCAAGGAAGATCCTGCAAGCTCTGTGTTTCATGGCATCTTGCATACTACTCATTCCATATGCCAGACTGCATATGAGGAAACTTCAGTGGTACCTAAAAAGCCTTTGGTGTCAACACTCTCAAGACCTCGAAGCTCTTCTACCTATAATTCCTTGCCTCAGAAAAGATTTTCTTTGGTGGGCAACAGCATGCTCCTGCAACAAGGGACTGCCTTTCTCGCCACCCAGACCCTCACCACAGACACATCAGACTATGCTTGGGGTGCACACCTGGATGGCAGGTGCATACAGGGCCAATGGAGCCCACAGAAAATCCCTCTGCACATCAGTCAAAAAGAGATGATGGCTGTGCAGCATGCTTGATAGCTTTCAAGCCCCTTCTCTCTCCAGGGGCCCTCCTGATCAAAACAGACAGCACCACTGTGATGTGGTATATCAACAATCAGGGAGGAGCTCACTCCTACCCCCTGTGCAGGCTGGCCATGACCCTTTGGAACGCAGCCTCTGCCATGCAACTACACCTGTTAGCACAATTCCTACCAGGCTCTGTCAGCTCTCTGGCAAACCAATTAAGCAAAAATCTTCTGGACCCACACAACTGGCAGCTCAACAGAAGAACCTTCACCCTACTAACTCAGAAATGGGGCACCCCGAAGGTTGACCTCTTTGCCTCCCACACCAATCATCAGCTCAGCAAATTCTGCACCAGGGAGCATCACTGCATGGCTTGGAAAGTGGATGCTTTGTCCTTCCCCTGGGTCATTCTATTGGTCAATGCCTTTCCTCCACCACCTCTCATCCCCGGGGTACTGCTCAAAATAAAGGAGGAAAAACCAAGGACTATTCTTATAGCTCCAGACTGGCCCCAGCAGCACTGGTACCCCTTGCTGCGCAGCCTGTCCCCACTGCCCCCCATGGCATCGTTCTCAGATTCCAAACCTCCTGACCCAGAGGGAAGGGGAATCCATGCATCCCCAATTGCAGACACTCAGTTTGGCAGCTTGGCTTATTCCCTAACCCCGAACTAATCTGCCAACCTCAGTAAACAGGTTCTAGATGTTATCTGTGAGGCCAGATGCCCTAGCACCAGAAAGTCTTATGCTGACAAATGGAAAAGGTTCTGCACCTGGATCCAGGCTAAGGGAGCCAATACGGCACAGCCCTCCCTCCCCCTCATCCTGGATTACTTAGCGGACCTACTACACAGTGGCCTCTCTTTCTGTTCTATAAAAATTCATGCCTCTGCTATTGCTGCTCATTTTCCCACTGAGCACCCCCTTTTTTCTCACACCCTTTGATCAAACAATTCCTAAGAGGGGCTAGCAACCTGAGACCACCCAGAGGGGCACCAATACCAGCTTGGGACCTTAACATTGTATTGGAAAAGCTCACCCTGCCCCCTTTCGAACTAGCTTCTTCTGTAGAGCTAAAATTTCTCTCGTGGAAGACAGCATTCCTTCTGGCCATCACTTCAGCCAGAAGAGTCTCTGAGCTGCCAGCGCTCATGGCTGTGGAACCCTTCATCATCTTCCATGCTGACAGGGTATCCCTCAGAACTAACACATCCTTCATGCCCAAGGTGGTGTCTAGTGTGGCTCTCAACCAATCCATTCATTTGCCCACCTTTTTTCCTAATCCCCAGAACAAGGGAGAAAGGATTCTGCACACTCTAGATGTGGACAGACAGCTCAGATTCTATCTAGACAGGACTAAATCCTTCAGAAAGTCTGATCAATTGCTGGTTAGCTTTGCTACAGGGGCATAAGGCAAAGCCATCTCCAAACAAACCATCCCCAAATGGATAGCACACTGCATCCATTTCTGCTACAAACAACATGGAAAGCCTCCCCCCAAGGGGGTCAGAACACACTCCACCAGAGCAGCCTCCACCTCTCCCCACCAGGGACATCCTGGAGGCTGCCACCTGAACATCTGTTCACACTTTTGCCAAACGTTACCACCTGCCTCTGTTTTCCAAATCCAGGGCAGGGTTTGCCTTTGCAGTTTTGCAGGGCATCCTAGCCAGCCCCTAGATTCCTTGACTGCCTCCACCCATTTCCTCAGCTTTGGGAATGAACCCAAATGTGATGACTGCAACAGTGAAACACGAATAACAGTACAGTTGTGTATACTTACATTAAATGTAGATGTTCGAGTGTATTCACTGTTGCAGTCCTGGTTTCCCTCCCTCAATCCCCCTTTCTTTTCTTTCCTTACAAGGGATGTATTGGTACTTATTTTCCACTGGTGGGGTTCTTCCACCAGAACCTGGCCCCTACTTGGGGGCTTCTGACAGGTTAGGGCAAGAAAAACTAATATAATTTCATCGGCTGCCTTACTTTATACTACTGATGATCTGACGTCAGTACTGAAGCGACAGCAACCAACGCAGAAATTCTAAGTCTCTGGTATTCAGGCCAGCCGAGGGCTACCCTGGCAGGGATAACCCAAGTGTGATGACTACAACAATGAATACACTCAAGCATCTACATTTATGGTAAGCGTATACAACTGTACTTTCTTCTTTTGTCTGTCACTTTGGCCAAGAGGGTGTCTGAACTTCAGGCTCTGATGGCTGTTCTCTCTTAGCTTTTCACAGATACAGGGTGTGCGTTCGTAGTAATCTTTCTTTTATGCTCAAGGTGGTCAATGACTTGTCTCTTAATCAGTCTATTCATTTGCCTTTCTTTTTTCGTTCTCCACAGTCTGCCAGTGAGAAGGTTCTTCACACTTTGGATTTGCATAGACAGCTCAGATATTATTTGGATAAAACTAAAGTTATTCCCAAATCTGAGCAGCCTTTTGTTTTCTTTTATCTTAGGTCTTTGGATTTAGCTGTCTCTAATCAAACCATCTCCTCTTGCATTTGTGAAGCAATTTCTTTTTTGTTATTACTTTCATGGTAAGTGTCTTTCCTTTTCAGTTAAAGCACACTCTACCAGAGCTGTTGCTTCCTCTGATGCTTTTTTCAAGGAGCTCAGTACCAGTTCCATCCTTGAGGCTGCTGCTTGATCTCCTGTCCATACCTTCACTAAGCATTATACGTTGGATGATATTTCCAGGGATAGAGCTGGCTTTGCCAGGGCTATCCTGCATGGATTTCTTGAGGGTTCTTCAGTGCCATCCTCTTCCCAGGTTTCCTGTTGAGCTTTTGTGCTATCCCTTACATAAGGAGTACTGCAACAGTGATATGGAAGGACATAGTATAGTTGCGTAAAATCGTACCATAACAGTAGATGTCCTTTTCTTCACGTTGCAGTATTTGCTCCCAGCATACTGCTCCCCTATGCCTGTTCTCCTTGCCCTCCTCACCAAGGAGTTCTCTATTTTTTCCTTCTTGATTCACATGTTCCCCCTGGTCCCTAGGAATATTGTGTTCCTCCTAGGGCTTTTCAGTTTTGTAGTGTGTGCATCCGTATGTCACCTTTATGCTCTTCACCTTGCTCAGAGAGTATACGTGTGACGTACAGTACCTGTAGGTACTAAAGGCTTTGTTATACTGGCCGGAAGTTAGGCTATTCTTAACAGTTGATCCCTTATGTAAGGAATACTGCAACACTGAAGAGAAGGACATCTACTGTTATGGTAAGATTTTACACAACTGTACTGTGTCAGGGCAGAAGGTAAGCAACCTACAAATAAAAGTCGAACTAGACCAGACAGTTTAGAGTTACTACTCAAGATTTTTTTTCATGCCCCCCCCCCCCCCAAAAAAAAAGAAAAGACCCCAGGTGCATTCCGAATCTCAGTGGCACAACTCACTTTGTAATAAAAGAAAATGTTGAAATGTTTTCTGTGCCAACAGTAGTTCCCTGACTATCAACAGGAGACCAGATGTGTTCTTTAAACTTCCAGAACATTCAGTTACACAATAGACTTGCCAAGGAATCCAGGAGTACTTGCACTTCTGTGTAAAAGCCAATCACTATCAATTCAGAAACCTATTTTTGATCACACTACAGACCCCCAGAGTGTTCCCTAGGTGTATGTCCATAGTAGCAACACTAGTGTCTGCTGGGGGGCCAACATTTACCAGCACCTAAATGGTTTTGGAGGGGCTTAAAGTTTATTAAAAGCTCTTTTTTTTTCTTAAATCCTTACAAGCAAATGCTCTTATGTGTTAATGAGGAGATATTGGTCTGCAACAGGTTGGTGTGGAGTGGTTTGCCTCCTATGTTTTAAATAACAAAGAATCATTATTCTGACTTCTCTGTGTCATGAAGAAGAGGTGAGACAAGGCTTGACACCGATTTTTTGCATGTTTGGTACTGAAATTTGTCAAAGTGCAAATCCTCCAGTAAAAAACAAAAAAAAAAGTTAAGGACTGTCTAATTTTACTTTTTGAATTATTTTGTTTATTACTTTCACTTTGAGATTCATTAGACAGGATTGTTGTGACTTGTGCAAACTTTGCAATTATTCAGGGTTTTGGTGGCTTTTTAGCATCACAAACACGAATGAAGAGAATGAGAGAGAGAGAAGGTTGGATGATGTGGGGATAGTGAATCAGGAAGTGAAGCAGATTAGCAAGGAGGAAGTAAGGACAGCTATGAAGAGGATGAAGAATGGAAAGGCTGTTGGCCCAGATGACATACCAGTGGAAGTATGGAGGTGCTTAGGAGAAATGGCAGTGGAATTTTTAACCAGATTGTTTAATGAAATTTTGGAAAGTCAGAGGATGCCTGAGGAGTGGAGAAAAAGTGTTTTGGTACCTATCTTTAAGAATAAGGGTGATGTGCAGAGCTGCAGTAACTACAGAGGGATAAAATTAATCAGTCACAGCTTGAAGTTATGGGAAAGAGTAGTGGAAGCTAGGTTAAGAAGGGAGGTGATGATTGGTGATCAGCAGTATGGTTTCATGCCAGGAAAGAGCACTACAGATGCAATATTTGCTCTGAGAGTGTTGTTGGAGAAATACAGAGAAGGTCAGAAGGAGTTGCATTGTGTCTTTGTGGACGTAGAGAAAGCATATGACAGGGTGCCTAGAGAGGAGTTATGGTATTATATGAGTAAGTCGGGAGTGACAGAGAAGTATGTAAGAGTGGTACAGGATATGTACAAGGGTAGTGGAACATTGGTGAGGACTGTGGTGGGAGTGACAGATTCGTTTAAGGTGGAGGTGGGATTACATCAAGGATCAGCTCTGAGCCCTTTCTTATTTGCAGTGGTGATGGACAGGTTGACAGATGAGCTTAGACAGGAGGCCCCGTGGACTATGATGTTTGCAGATGACATTGTGATATGTAGTTAGAGTAGGGACCAGGTTGAGGAGACCCTGGAGAGGTGGAGATATGCTTTAGAGAGGAGAGGAATGAAGGTCAGCAGGGCTAAAACAGAATATATGTGTGTAAATGAGAGGGAGGGTAGAGGAATGGTGAGGATGCAGGGAGTAGAGTTGGTAAAGGTGGATGAGTTTAAGTACTTGAGATCAACAGTTCAGAGTAATGGTGAGTGTGGAAGAGAGGTGAAGAAGAGAGTACAGGCAGGGTGGAATGGGTGGACAAGAGTGTCAGGAGTGATTTGTGACAGACTGGTACCAGTAAGAGTGAAAGGGAAGGTCTACAAGAGGGTAGTGAGACCAGCTATGTTATATGGGTTGGAGACGGTAGCATTGATGAAAAGGCAGGAGTCAGAGCTGGATGTGGCAGAGTTAAAGATGTTAAGATTTGCACTGGGTGTGACTAGGATGGACAGGATTAGGAATCAGTATATTAGAGGGTCAGCTCAGGTTGGACAGGTTGGAGACAAAGCAAGAGAGGCGAGATTGGGTTGGTTTGGACATGTGCTGAGGAGGGATGCTGGGTATATTGGGAAAAGGATGCTAAGGATGGAGCTGCCAGGTAAGAGGAAAAGAGGAAGGCCTAAGATAAGGTTTATGGATGTGGTGAGAGAGGACATGCAGGCGGTTGGTGTGAAAGAGCATGATACAGAGGACAGGAAGAAATGGAAACAGATGATCCGCTGTGGCGACCCCTTACGGGAACAGCCGAAAGAACATGATGAAACACTTCTGATACAGTTATTACTCTGATACAGTTATTACTTGTCCTATAAATACTGCCTTTTTTGTTTGTTTGTGCAGACCACAGAATAAAAAGTTGTAAGCATCACAGTTGCTCTTAGACTCCAGCTTTCAACAGTTATCCATTGTAGGGAGCTCTCATGCTCACTTCATCCAGCATTATTTTTCACATGTAGAAAAACTGAAAAGGAGGATTAAGTACATCTGTAAGTTGCACTGAATGTTTAAATGATTGATTCATCTCTACTGCTATCTTTGTGATCTGATGGATCTCTCTCTTACATTGTTATATAGCTCTCTCTCTCTCTCTATATATATATATATATATATATATATATAGGTTCATAGGTTCATAGGTTCGTACTAGGCTATCTGCCCTAAGGCATTTATAAGCCTAGCCAGAGTGTATGTGGCTTACACCACCCCTTAGGATGAGAATACTACGCCCTTTTAGGGTTTAGTTTACTATGCCTCTGTCTAGTAGTGACACAGAGATGACCCCCGGGGTAAACCTACGATCTCCCATCCATTCGTCGAGATTTCTCTTGAATAGAGTCAGTGAGGGGCTCTGCCTAACATGGACTGGGATTCTGTTCCAGAGTGTAGGGAGCCTCTGGGTTATGAATCTGTCCCTCCAGCACGTCCTATTTATTTCTGTGTTGAGGTTTAAGTCACTTGTTCTCGTGGCTCTGATGGATTTGGATTTTCTGTTGTGGAGCATGTCCATTAATTCAGGATTGGACATGGCCTTGTACGTCAGGCACAGATCACCTCTGAGTAGGCGGTATGCGACTGAATAGAGCTGGAGTTTTTTCAGTCGGGCATATGGCATATGTTTAAGACCCTTTATCCTCTTGGTGAGGAACTTTTGGGGTCTTTCCAACTGCTGCAGGTGTCGGGTGAGATACATCCCAAATGGGGCATTGTACTCAATCATTGGCCTGATAAGAGTGCCACATTCAGAGTTGGGGAATAATTTGCCCTGCACCTACAAAAGCAGTTTTGCACAGTGGTTTGTGAATTGAACTAAAATAATCTGTTCTGGCATTTAATGAATCCTTGAAAATTTAACTATATCAAAACAAAATTTTGTTTCCTTATGTGCAGAAATGTCTGTTCGAATGTCAAACCTTGAGAATGACAGGGATGAAAGGGATGATGACAGCCATGAAGACAGAGGCATCAGTAAGTATAACAAACTTCCCTGTATGCCATTTTCCTGTTCTTGAAAGTGATGAATCACACTCTGATATGTAAGGGTTACCTGCACAAATTTGCCAGTAACTTTTGGTACTACTAAGGCACCAGTCAGTGAGTACTTTAGTTGAGATGGGGGCAGGGATGACGTGGGAACAAATGGAACTCATGTTTTGGTGCCCTCTTCTAAAAGACTTGTAAAAAGACTGCAAAATGCTTTGATATTTAGAGTACCTATATTCTGTGATTCAACTCGCCGTGTGGTTTGAACCATGTTTTAACATGTTATCCATATGGTTGCATACAGATGGTGTATTTAGTCATGTTTATAATTGGATACAGCAACTTTAATATCTTCAGATTATGTCTATCTGGTCCTCTGTTCTTAGATCTGATACAGTGAAATGGACAAGTCGAAGTCGAATTTTGATTGCATATATCACGCACTTGCTTTCCTGTTGTGCCATGGTCTAAACACACTGGACAAGTTACCGAATTTAGTGAAGCTTTGCCATAGCTGTAGAAACATTTTTTTTTCCATGTTGGTTCAGTTGTCTTAAGATTGTACAAAGCTGTAAAAACATTTTTCTTTTTACTGTTAGTTCACAGTTGCAGTAAAATTGTACATTTCTCTAACTTACTGACGGTCTTCTTTTTTTTTTTCCTGAGTCACTTTGTAGGATTGTCTGTGTTGTGCACATTCCATCTTCATATTTATTCTTTTGGATTTTGTGCTGTATAATGTTACCTTCTTGCACTTGTCTCATTTCTAGTGTGCTTGAAAATGCCTGTCATTTCCTTACCCTTCTTTCTTAGCTATATGTTGGAGGCACTTTTCCTGTCTCCATGTATGAATTTCAGGGCAGGATCGGTACTATTTTAGTAGCTTTGTCTGGACTGTCTCCCATCTTTTATCCTGTTAGAGAAAGGTTTAATGGAATGAATGCGTTTGACTGAGTAGAAGAGATAGTGATTTTTTTTTGTGAAAATGTTGCTCCCATTTGCTACTACTAATTTTTCTAAATAGGTGTTTCTCCAGTATTCCAGTATTGTTATTGACGCAGCTTCCAGTGAGTACATTTTCTTAGTGCATTGTTTTCATTTTGCACATACCCTTCGTATGTGCATTTGTTTTGGCAGGTCACGAATGGAGCCATTTTGTGTTTACAAGCTCCTAGTTTGTGGGGTAGTTGGACAGTGTTATAATATGGGACTTTGCCATGCAGCAGTTTTTTTCTAAAGCAGTAAGTCTTCCAGAAAAGTTTTAACTTTCTGTTTTTACTTTTTTTGCCACACAGTCAGCAACACCCGGTTTATAGCAGCTGTGATTGAACGACATGCACACAGTCCAGAGCGCAGACGCCGGTACTGGGGGAGATCAGGGACAGAAAGTGATCATGGTAAGAAATTGACCTTTTATGTATACATCGAGGCACTGCTTTCAAGAGTGCTTGGCACTGCTTGCAAAGTGGATAGGTCATTGTTTAATTCTCCACCTTTTTCCTATCAACAGTTGTAGCAGAGTGTATTCAATGACACTTTCCAGACCCGAAAAGAGAGAGCTACTGCTTGTTGTATTTATAATTTTCTGGTATGCTAACAGTTTGAAAGGTAGTATTATCTGTGTTTATGGTATACACCGGTTTATATTTTTCCCCTTAGATGTGAACAGCTTTTGTTTAGAGACTGCAAATGTAAGATTTTGATTAGTTATGTCAGAATTTAGATTGAGAGTTCAGGAGATTTTAAGAAATGTCATATGTACCATATTCAAGGATACCCAAAATAACTGTGATAATGTAATAAAAAGGCAAATGAGCACACATTCTCATTCCATCAAAAAAAAAAAAAAAAAACTGCTGGTGAAACCTAATTGGTGTCTGGTCTAAAAATACTGAATGAAGTCTTAATTGCATGGGGAGAGGATCAGTTATGCATGGGTTGAAAAGAATTAGCAGGGTATCTGTGGCTTTTTGCTTTCAGTTCAGTCTGTGAAGAACTGGAACAAGTCAATAAATAGAAGCTTCAGGAATGACTGCACTTAAAGTAATTGGTATTCAGAAATATATGCCGCATGTAGGGATATTGTTGTACATCCTGCATATAAAAATGGACTGCCATCTAATTTGAATAGGTTTGTGAGCAAAAATAGTAATACTGAAGTGATGAGTGATTTTAAATATTTTTACTCTTGGAGATAAGTTTTCTGAAGCAGAACAGGAACACTGCATGCATAGATAATAACCTTACTTAAAACAAGTACTTCATGTTTTCAACCCTATCAAGCCCTTTCTGACACATGGAATTTAGAGCTGAGTTCAAGATAACTGCACAGTTCTAGCATGGTTTTTAATTAATGAAATTTGTAATAAATGTAATTGTTGCAGGGCACTTCATAGGATGAGTGGAATTAGCCAGAGGCAAATGCCAGTTTTTCAGACATAAGCCAGTTGGACGTTCTTGGTGGTGGTGGGGCGGGGACAAAGTTACCTCCTTTGCTTTGGTCATCAGCAGGATGACAAAGTAAAGGAGAGAGTAAATTGTGCTTTCACCAGTTCATTTTGTTGCAAAAGTGAATGGTTGCCTTTTTTGTGTTCTTCGTTTGCTTCCCTTTGCAGCTGTGAAGCAGGAAAACAACAGATTTTGCCTTTCCTCAAGATAACTGACTATTGAAATTCTTAGTTGTTTCATTGCTGTTTTGCATTTGTTAAACTTTGATTTTAGTGCTTTGATATTTCCAGAAAAAGAGAATAAATATTTGTTTTGGGAACGATGTCTCATGATGGCTACTATTTTCATTCTTTCTTTTGTTTACGTGAAGGCAGTAACGTTGTGTAGATGGTGTACGACTTTTAACTAGAGGGCTCATTAAAGGTAGCCCACAACATCTAGGCCCTTTGTTGAGCACTACAATCTTCAGGTCTTACCAGAGTGGTTTTCTGCATCAACCTCTACATTAGAATCCTATCTGAAATGTAGATCTTCCTTACATACCTTTCTAGACGGAGAGAGAGAGAAATATGGGGGGGGGGGCCTCAGGAGTTATGCACATATGATAACACTGATACCAAACACAGACAAAGTCCCGCAGCTTTAGAATCCTACGAGGTTCTTTTACCAAGGCCTACATTCATTTTAAGAAGGACAAGGAAAGTGTGGTTTAGTTCCTCTCCAACAAAGGAAGTTATCCCTCTTCCTGTTTCTATTCCTGTTGAAGCCCCAGTTGTTTTAGAGGAGTGGGTATCAGTGAAAATCTTGATTCAGACAAGGCGCCAAAAGTTACTGAAGTAATGGCAGTGTTGGGGCACGAACATCAAGCTGTACAGTGGAGAAAAGCACACACCAGCTGACTGCCAGTTGTCACTCATCCATAGCAGGTATTCCTCAGGGTTTGTGCAAGCTACATAAAAAGCTACCCCCTGTCAAGTATGATAGCCTGGTGGTTTTGACATTTTTCACTTAGATATTGCCGGTGCTTCTAGTGGCTGTAGTCTCTGCCTTTTGGATCTTCGACTTGTGGTCTTTCAAAAGACTTGAGTGTCCCTTCAAACCAACATCTCTTTCACCCCAAAAGAGATGTCAAAAGTGTCATTCAGCCAATCCACTTGTCCATTTCCTTTGCAGTAGTATAAACCCAGGGAGGGGGGTCACACCCTGTTTGTGTGCTGCTCAGGTTTTACATTAAATGAATTGTATAAGCTTAGGAAGACAAAATCCATGTTCATTTCCTTTGCTGTAGGGAGGGGAAAGGTGACAGTTGCCAAACAAACCCTTCCGAGTAGATTGCAGATTATGTCATCTTTTGCAGATTATGTCATCTTTTGCAGCTCCTACTGTTCTGCCCATTAGAAAACACTGCTATGAAAAGCTATGGCACCAGTGGTATGGTTGCTTTGTGTATGTTTCACAGTTGTTTCTGTTGCTGAGATCTGTGCCTTTGCCACATGGCTATACAGTCACGTCTTCACCAAATATTAGTGCTTGGACTATAACTCCAGGAGTTTGCCCTACTTTGAACTCTGGTGCTTCAGGATTCATCTTTCTGAACTTCACTCTTTAGCTGTGCTGTTGCTCCTGCTTGTGTGGGGCTTTTTATTGCTTTGGATTCTGCCCAGTCATAACCTCCCCAAGAAGTATCTACAGTGTTAATTGTAGCAGGTACATTCTTACTTTATCAGTTGTTGTAAAAAGGGGTCATACTCATTAGGTCATTTCCTCCTCAAATCTCTCTTTGTTTAGATGACTCTTCCATCCAGTGGCTAATGTAGGTGTTCCCTGAAAGTCATACAGGTGTATATTTTATATCCTTTTGACAGTGTAGATGTCTGTTTTTTCTCTTGATTTGCAGAAAGATTGCTCTCTCAACGGTTTGGAAGAAGTAGCACATGAAGGGAAGTAAGCACTCTCTCTTACTGTGAAAGAATGACATTCACTAATGAAAGGTGGATGCAGTCTGAGAGTGACAGGATGTCTTTCTATTCCCATGTTGCAGTATTCAACATATGGGGTTTACTCCTCTTGCTTTGCGAATGTCCGGACAGTATGCAAAAGTTGTCAGTCACTGTATGGTGTGTGGGACGTCTGATGTGGCTCAATGAATGTGGGCCAGAAAAGTGACATCTGCATGTACCAGCCCTCAGAACTTCTGAGCCACCAATTGAACTCCAGATGTTCCTGCCTTCACGGCTATCGGATCCCTGAAATCAGATAAGTGCCCCGTTGGGGAACCTTCAGTTCTTTTCTTTCATTTAATGCTTGTTCATGTCATCCAGAAAGGGTAAGTGTAAGTGCGACCATCAGATACCTCACAAGGACGCCCACAATCAGTGTCTCTTTTGTTTGGGGCAGTCGCACGATTACAAGGCCTGCTCCATTTGTTAGGAGTTTGTGCCCAAAACTTTGTGCAGCCATCTGAGAATCAAAGGTTAAAACAAATATCTTTAAGGATGGAGGGTTCCTTGACGTACATACTGAACCTCCAAAAAAGGAGGCCAAGACTATATGGTCTATGACTACAGCTGCGCCTCTTGCATCCGACCCTCAGCCTGTGGCCATCAGCCTGGTAGAGGAATCAGGCTCCATTGCCTCAGATATAGTGGGTACCTCCACGGAAGCTGCACAATCTTGCATGGAGGGCATGTCCTTAGAGGCTCTTCCGACATCATTTGCCAATGCCTGGGGGGAACCAGTGCTTTTAGTAGGTCCATCTGATCCCTCCGGTTCCTTACAGTCTCCAGATTCCAGGCCTTCCTCCCTTCAGACACCCGCCGGCCTCTTAAAAAGACGGATAAAAGGAAGCATCTCTCTTCTCCTACTGAAAACTTGCCTGACTGGCAGGCTTTCAGCCAAAGTCTGTTTAATGCCTTCATGGCCTTTTGTCCTTCCTTTTCAGGGGCTGCTAACATTCCTCCTCCAATTCTGAGCCCAAGGCCTCAGACTACAGACCCAATCACGAGGGAAGAGGAAGGATCTCTCTGATTCTTCATCTGAAGAATCACTTTCATACACTTCCCAGCTTTCTTTTCCCTTGGTGTATGGTACCCCAGATGAAGAATCTGTTGACCCTGAATTCCCAGCTGAGGATCTGACCTTTGAGGAAATCATTTCCAAGATGCAAGAGCATTTTAAGTGGGAATCCTCTGAAATGACTGAGGTTCAAAAAAGGTATTACGACCTCATTCAGATGGATTCCCCAAGCCCGTCTGCTGTTCCCCCTATTCTACCTTCATTCCTGGATACCTTCTCCTCAGCATCCTTAAATCCTGATACACAACCACCTGCTCCATGCAGACCTGATAGACTTTATAAAGTCCCTGAGACTGCCAAGTATCTCCTTAAGTGTCCACCAGCAGACCCTGCCACCATCTCCATTTCCACAGATCAGGTATCTAAACTTTTACCCACCACCACTATCCTGCCTGCTGACAAAGACAGCAAAATCATGGACCATCTGGGTAAGAAAATTTACACCTCTGCTACTCTGTCCTTCAGGGCTACTAATTACCAGACTCGCATGGCTAAATATGCCTTATCACTCTTGGAGAAAGCCTCCAAGGAACTGGCTGATATACCAGATTGTGCTGCCAAAGCTTCATTGTCTTCCCTTCTGGCTCTCCCCTCCCAGGTTACCAGGCACTCAATAAAGTGCAGTTATGATGCTGCTGAAGCCTCAGCAAAGTCAGCAGCATCAGTAGCTGCCTTAAGAAGCTATTCTTGGTTATGCCTCCAGCCCCTTCCAGATGATTTTAGGGCAAAGCTGATTGATGCCCCCTAGACAACACAGCTTTGCTTGGTGCAAAAGTGGCTGATTTGTTTAAGTCACTTCAGCAAAAGGGGAAAGAAATGCAATATTTGAAACACCTGTTAGTCTCCCTATTCCAAAGTTTCAAAGGAACTACCCAGCTAAAACACAGTTCGTTAGAATATATTCTCACCCTGCTGCTCTCTCAAGGTCTAGAAAACCTACCAGAAAGCAACCACTTACAGCTAGAGTTAAAGCATCCTCTAGCCAGAGGCTGCCATTTCAAGATGGGGCAGGCAGCATCTGACTACCTGCCAACCTTACAAACCCCTCCTCTCTCCCTCTGTTGGTGCACCTCTCTCACTGCCTCCCTGTATGGACATCCGTCACTTCAGACAAGTGGGTCCTTTCAATCCTTCACAATGGGTATTTCATGACCTGGCTTATGCCCCCAAAGCAAAAAGACATCCCACAACATTCAAAACAACAGCTACAACTCCTGTAGCCAGTGCTACAAACACTGCTGGCCTAAGGCACCATCGAACCAGTGCCTCTCGCTGCAAAAGGAAGAGGTTTCTACTCCAGGATTTTCCTCCCTCCTTCACAGTGAGCTTTGGCACTCACCCATATGTTGAATACTGCAACATGTGAATAGAAGGACATAGAAAAGTTGAGTAAAGTCTTACCATAACCATAGATGTTCTTCTCTTCCATGTTGCAGTATTCCTTCCCACCCTGTTAGGCTGCATTTCCCTTTCTGGGTGGCACAGGGCTGGCATTGCCCTTACTAGGACTGTTTCCGACTGGGGCTTACAGTTCTGAGGGCTGGTGCATGCAGACATTTTTATGGCCCATGTTCCTTGAGCCACGTCAGATGTCCCACGCACCATACAGTGACTGAAAACATTTGTATACTGGCCGAACATTCGCAAAGCAAGAGGAATAAACCCCATATGTTGAATACTGCAACATGGAAGAGAAGGACTTCTATGGTTATGGTAAGATTTTACACAACTTTTCTTTCTGAGGCAAAAGTACTGAACTATGTGTGAAAAGAAAGGTCATCCCAATTGTAGGCCCACTGAGGTGGGTAGTTTTCTTGATCAGCTGGTGCTGTAACAACATATATTGTTACTATTAGTAATTTAATTTATATTATAAAAAGAAACTAAATGATTTTAGTGAGGGAAAAAGTAGATGCAGGAATTAGATGTATATTATGAATAGAGTATATGAGAATAACCAGGAATGGCAAGGATAGCGAGGACAAGATACTGGCCTTGCAGGCAAAGAAGTCCTGCAGCGAGTTTTTCAGCTACATAGATTATCAGGGACGGGTTGAACAGAGATACATATGTTAGGAGTTTATTAAAGAGAGGTGAGAAAAGATGGGTGAGTAAACACAGAAAGGACCAAATTATTCACCTCATCATGTGGTAAAGTGAGGTTGTTTCTGGAGAGAATATTATGAAAGCGTTAGCAGTGCAGTTTCTTGACTGTCTTAAATAATTGTCTGGGATTCTTGGTTATCCTTTCAAGCTTTTGCCTTCGCTGATTGTACATGCTGACTTATTTTCAGAATCCTCTTTTGGTTCAGGGCCTCCCTCTTTCTGGACACTGTGGCTTCAGGTTGAGCTACATGAATGCAGAGTGCACAGTAGGTCTATGGGATGATCAGGGCAGTTGCAGAGCACTTGTTACGTTCTCATTGCTTAGCATTTTATCCTTTGTTCCACCCACTGAATTAGGTGTATAGTGAACTGAGCACATTGGATATTCATTTCTACACAAATGTAAGAAATGTATTTATTTATTTTATATTTGTTTACAGGGATAGTCCGACTGGGCATAACCCATTTTCAGGGGAGACCCGGGTGAAAAGCTCCACATACAACAATGGCACTATAAGCAAGACATAGAACAGTTTACATATACATATGATAAGTCAGTGCAGTGTTATATGACAAAGACAGGGATGCATCTGATATGTACAAATTAACTATGTGGTAGAATACATGTATTTCATTATGGCTTTTGATAAAGTAAATGATATGCTTAACTGGCTTTCTTAGTTTGAGATACAAAAAGGATAACAATTTGATTTGAAAGGGTGGAAAGCAGGAAAAGGGAGAAGGAAAAGAAAAGGAGAAAAGTATAAAGGCACAAATATATAGACTGTGCCTCTGTCAATAATGGTGGGAAGACGGGAATGGTTGTCAGCTCTTTCAGTGCTATTTAAATTCAGTTAGGTAATAAAAGGGGGGGTTTAGTATTTTAGTGGGTGAAAAGCTACTTGGCATAGAGGTAAAATAGTAGGACAGGGGAAGAGGCTGGTTTTCTCGGGGGATATGTATTGATAAAGTAGTGTGCTAACCTGGATTGTTGCACGGGCATAACCATGCACATGATAAATTGGTTTTAAGTATTTTTTTGAATTGAGTACTATTAGAAATAGATGTAATATTTTGTGGGGGAGAGTTCAAGTTTGGCAATGTGGTTAGAGAATAGTGAGTCATCTCCAGAATTCCTAGTTTTGATTACCTTTAGAAGATATTTGATAATAGAGTATAATATTCAGTTGTTGTATGGTACAATTATATTTTGTAAAACAGATTTTTTTTTTCTGGATGGATAAAGAGTTTTTGGGCTGTTGCAGCTGATTATAAGCTAGTAGGTGGGGAAGTTCCAACCAGGATAGTTGCTGTAGGGCTAGGCAGTGGTGTGTTCTATATGAAGCCTCTGTAGCAAATTTTGCTATTTTATTGTAACAGGCTTCATGTATCCATGTCTTCCATGTCTTTGTACCTTTAACATAGAGTTCCTGAAAAAAATCCCTCATCAAAATCCCTTAATAAATACTGTCTTCCTGGGACTTCCAAGATGGCTGCTCTCCCAGTGTGAAAACAGAAACTCAGAAGAGAGAGCCAGTGAACTCATTTTTTTGGGTATACTTTAGTAACTGCTAGTAAGTGCACTGCCTGCTTACCTACAAAAATAGAAATTCAGAGAATCTGAAAGAAAATCAACCACAAAAGGTGACGGAAAAAGCACCGACTGGGAAGAATTCTGCAGTTCACCAAAAAGCAGTGCAAGCTCCAGCTTTGGTGTAGGACATGGTTTCCAGTAATCTAGAAGAAATATTAAGTCAAATGTAATCATAGCCGATTGAAATGAATGAAACACTGATGGAGTATATCAACTCAAATAAAAGACTGGATAAAATTGAAGAAGCTTTAAACAGATATTCAGATGGGGTGGTAAAACTGCATAAATTGGGGATTGAAATGAAGAAAAGGCTGGCAGAATATGACACTGCTCAAGAAGAGATGTTTCAGAAAATAATAGAATTAGAGGACAGAGCATGCAGGGAACATCTGAGATTTTCTGCTGTACCACAGAAGCTGGAAGAAACGGACTGTTTTAATATTATGAAAGCACAAATAAGTAACTGGACTGGTATTCCACAGCAAATGTTGTTAATTGAAAGGCACATTGTGTGTATGCTCTAAATCTGGCAATGAGAAAGCATCTGGGGCTTACAATTCTGAGGGCTGGTGCATGCAGACATTTTTATGGCCCACGTTCCTTGAGCCACGTCAGATGTCCCACGCATCATACAGTGACTGAAATAACTGAATTTAAATAGCACTGAAAACTGAAAACCATTCCGTCTTCCCCACCATTATCCTTTATACTTTTAATAATAAATATGTAATCCTACCAGCAGAAGGAGTTGATTCTGACAAAACTGTGGCAGAAGGACAAAGTACTAAAACTGGGAGACAGTAAAGTGTTTATGGAAAATGATTACTCACTGTACACCAGGCAGAAGAGGAGTACATTTATTGCACTAATCAGGGGAATGTCAAGAAACTGGTATGAGATTCAAACTGCTGTATCCAGCTATCTCCAGAATATTCTTTCCTGGAGGGACAAAATCAATTTTTGATGATGAACATGCTAAGGAGGAAACACTAAAGTTTATCCAACAAAAAGTGAGCTGGGAAACAGAAGTAGATTCTGCATCTTGTTTTTCTAGTAATAAAGACCATAGAGAGACTGTGCCAGTGAAACCCAGTGTTTCAAGAGAAAATGCTTGAGAAACAGAAAAAAAGCAGAAGAGTTGACTAGAAGAACAGAAGAGTTGACTAGAAGAACAGAAAGTACATTGGAAAGGAAGCAGAGACTAGATTTGGGAGATGGCGATAAACAAGAATAAAACCAGTAACTCAGAAATTGACAAATAAATGTGGGATTATAAAGCATTAATTATATTTGTGAAACATAACGGAGAAAGAAAACCTGGAAATATCAAACTTTTTTGACTTTGTTAAAGTTTTAGGGACTCTAAATTATATGCCCTGGTTCATGTCATTAATGTTTGAAGGAACACGTAGGAGAGGAAGAGGAAGGAAAGCGGTAACTGTAAGTTAAATAAACTTTTGTTCTTAACTGTAATATCTATGTAGTGCACAATATCTGCATGCTATAAAGTAAAGTTTTCTGAGTTATTTTCAAGTGTAATGGGAATACTAAAGTAAACAGGTGCCCCTGTTTTTTCCTTCTTTTCTGTTTCTCCTTTTTCAGTTTTAAGAAATGTAGGCACTACAATGTAAAAAAAAAAAAAAAGTCTGTTCAAAAAGAGTATGTTGCAAGGAAAAAATATCTCCTTTTTCTCATTCTTGCATAGTAGAATGACTGTATTAATGCTCTTGGCTTTATCTAGTAATAAGTTTTAAGAGAAAACAAATAATTAAAGAACTTTGAATATAATAAATCTTTCTTGTAGCAAATGAATGAATAAATGCTTGTAGAAGCAACCATGTATCTGGTTCTCATATCTCCATGGAGACAATCTGCTAAAGAGCAATAAGAACAGAATACATTTTTCTTTTAAGTACTTTGTTTCACTGGCTAGGAGATGTTTTCTGAAAGCATTCAAATGTTTTCTCATTCTGGTAAAGCAATAAAGATCAGACAAAACCAGACAGCACTAAGTAGAAACACAGGCTGTACCATGCATTGTAATCACGGATAATCTTCCTTTTAGGTTATCCCAAATATGTAAGTGTGGCTGTCAGTTTGGGACAGTTGTTCCTATTAGGAAGGTAAAACGTCTATATTTAAAGATGCACAATAGTTTTGTGTGTTAATATTATGGTAAATTGTTTTTGAGGTGTTTTTTTTTCGCTTAAGGGCTTTCAGTAAAACAGAAAGTTTTGTAAGCTGTGACATAGATTCAAATGGATGTGACAAGAAACAACTGTATAAGAGGTTAGCCTGCCAAACATTAGTGTGTGCATACAACACAAAAGCTGGAAATAGATACTTAACAAAAAACTGCTACAATTAAAAGGTAGGAATAATTACTTTTTAACATAATGAGCCTTTCAGTATTATCTTTAAATGTTAATGGCCTCACAAATATATGCAAAAAAGAAAGAGTAGTGAACTATATTAAAATGTAGTGTGTAAATAGCTGTGCTACAGGAGACAGATTTGGAAAGAATTGAACAAGTGAATTTGATAAAGAAAGGTTTTCAGGACAGATTCACCTGAGTGCCTGGGACAGAGGAAATGAGGAGTACATATATTAATTGCAGGTGGAGCTCCAGTAGTGATAAAAGAAGATAAAAAATATAATAATGGTAGATATGTAGTACTAAGGGGCTACTAGCAATGGAGGAAGATTACACTGGCATGTATTTATATTCCACCTAAAACTGCTGTAATGGAGCTTAAGAAAATTCTAGGGGAAGTAATCACTTTTCAGCAGGGCGTTTTACGTATAGGTGGGGACTGGAATTTGATTTGCCACAGAGAAGATATATCTGGGGGGCCCAGAAAGGGAAATATAACAAAGAAGGCTAGATTTCTGAAGGAATTTATAAAAATATTTGGCATGGAAGATGTGAATTTAGTTATTTCCCAAGATACAAAAACTGGGAAATATCTAAGCTAGACAGAACTTACATTTCACAGGAGCATGTGCATTTAATTGAACATTTTTGTATGCCTCCAATAACTATTTCAGATCATGCACCAATAACAAGTAAAATAAAAATGCAGGGTAATGAAATAAAACAGACACTGGTGCTTTCCCACCTATCTGTAGAAAAGAGAGGAATTTAAGGAATGGGTAGTGGAAATTATTTTTGGAGTTGTTAGAGATGACAGAAATTTCTTCTGAAAATAGAGCTAGGGACAGGGATAAAATTAAAGTGGCGTTTAAAAATAAGAGTTGAAATAAGAGAAAGATATGGTTAAGAAGCAAAAGGATTTATTTAGAGGGACTGAGCAATGTTAAAAGTATTGCAGAATACGGGGGAATCTCATAGAACAAGAAGAGGGAGCAATTACAAAGTGGTAAGAAGAAAATAAAGGATTACCTTTATAACACACACCAGTTTAGAAAGATTGCTGTTAAGCAACTGATTTTTGATAATAATGCCAGAACACAAAAACTTTTAGTGCAGCAACTCAGGCAACAGAAAGTAGAAGGGGTTGTCACCAAGCTTAGGAAGCCTATAAGAAGGAAGATAACAAGAAATCCTGTAGAGTACTAGAAATATTTTGGAAATTTTATGAAAGTCAGTATAAAGCAGAAAAATATGGAGATCAAGAAAAGGTACAAATGGAAATGTTTATGGAGGAATTAAATATGACAAGGTTAGAGGTAGATGAGGCTTGATTACTAATAGTTAGTATAGGAGGAGATGAGATAAAAGTGGTGTATAATCAGTCAACAGGAAAGTCCCCAGGAGTAGATGGTATTCCTGTGGAAGTTTGGAAGCTAGGAGGGAAAAAAAACTGATAAAACTCTGGAAGGTTTTGTTTAACAGTATTTTAAGAGGAGGAGAAGCACCAACTCCCTGGAAGAAAAAGTGGTGGTCGCTGTAATACTTAAAGAGGGTAAGACCCATCATCAGATCCAGCTTCATACAGGTTCATTTCAATCCTAAACCATGATTATGAAGTGTTTGTCTATAACGGTTAAAAGAATGGCAAAGATGGTGCCAAAATTGATAGATATGGATCAGTGTGGTTATGTGGAGGGGAAGCAAACATTTGACAACATTAACAAAACATTGATGATCCAGAGGGAAGCAGAATGTAAGAAAATACCACTGTTGTTAGTAGGTCTTGATGTAGAGAAAGCATTTGACATAGTAAGCTGGGAGTTTATGGGCAGGGCAATGGAAGCATTTGCATTCCCTGATAAAATTATAAGGTTGATTAGGAGGATATATGAGGGATCGGAGGCAAAAATTGAAGTGGGAGGGTTTCTCTGTGATCATTTCTCTTTGATTAGAGGAACCAGGCAGGGGTGTCTTCTTTTCCCTTTGTTAATTGCACTATATATAGAACCATTGGCAAAGAAAATAAGAGACTTAGAAATTCAAGAATATAATTTGTATAGTTGTCAAGAAAAGCTGGCTTTATCTACAGATGATATTATTTTATACCCGGTAAAACCAGAAAAGAACATTTCAGTGTTGTGGAACATTTTGAGGCAGTTTAAAATATTTTTGGGATACAAAATTAATGAAGCTAAAACAAAAGCAATAGCTGTAAATTATGTAGACACACATGGATTGGTTCAGCAACATTCGTATTTACTGGGACATGATAAAAAGAAGTACTTAAGGTATGGATTAAAAAGGGTTCTGGTGTGTTAGCTAAGGATATGTGGAAGAGACTAAACAAAAGATAATAAAAAAGACCTGAGAAATTGGAATTTCTGTTATATGGATATCGATTGCACGATACAAGCAATTAAAATGTTTTTAGTCCCTTTAGTTTTATACACGTCAGGCATATTTTTATCAACCAGAGGAGAAGTTGTGGATATCAATTAATAAAGAGCTGAAGGAAATCTGGGAGGGGAAGATGGCTAGAGTCAAGTGGGATAAGCTGATTCTTCCAATTGAACAAGGCGGTCCGGGATTACCCAATTTGAAGGGGTATTTCAGAGCTGCACAGTTAAGGCTCCTTTACATAGCACAAGTAGGAACTTATAATTCTAAGTAGAAAGTGATGATGATGAAACATTGGGGAAGTTGAAGAAACAAGGAGAGACTGGGATTTTGGATGCATATCCATATTCTAAGAACTAAGTCAACACGGGAATGGAGAAAGGAGATTCTTCTGATAGGGATGACTGCAATTAGGGTTGCATATAATAAGCAAGAGGCGCTGGAATTTTTTTGAAAAAAACTGGTAAAAGAACAAAGGTATTGGGAGCAAATAATTAGACATGGAAAGGTAATAGAATAGGAAGACACAGAATTTATTTGGAGTGCAGGATAGAGATTGCCTTCCCTGTCAAGAACTGTTATCAGAGTATAGACAAAGAGAAAGAAATAGGGGGAACCTAAGTGGAACACAGGTACTGGTGGAGTTTTTTATTTGCAGAATCCAGAACAGAAACTACTGTTAAAAAAGGAGTGATTAGTAGAGCATACACAATATTGCGTAATAACGAATGATTAGTAGAGCATACACAATTTTGCATAAAGCATCAATTAGTGGAAGGTAGAAAGGATTGGGAAGAGGGACTGGATAAGCAGTTCACAAAGAAACAGTGGTGGGATATACATATGTCTCCCAAATGTACAGCAAAGTCTCGAAGATTTAAGATCTTTGCTTGGAAGTGTTTACAATAGGTACTTTTGTACCCCAAGTAGTCTTCAAAGAATTTTTCATCAGGTAGACAGCAAATGTTGGAGGTGTGATGGGGAAGAAAGAGGTAACTGGGAACATTTTCTGGGAGTGTAATGAGTTGACAGACTTTAAAGATGCAGACTGCTCTGTTAGATATACTGTGTAAGCAAATTTGTGTATCTAATGAAATTATTTTTTGAGCTCTGATAACAGAATCAGAATTGCCTAGACATAGTAAGGCCTTGCTGAGTCTAATTATGGTGGCTGCCAAAAAAGCAATTGCTAGAAAATGGAAATCAAAGTCTAAACCAACTTTACTAGAAGTGAGTGTAGGAACTGAGATAAAACAACTGGAATTGGAATCTTTAGACAATAATAGGAGCAAATTACATTGGAAAAATGTGAAGTGTGGGAACAATACATGCAGAGGAGGAATGAGGTTTAAAAGAAAGCAGGATTTGAATGAGTTATGTAATATCTGACTGACAATTACTGAATGAATTATAAGTGATGTATAATGTTTGCAACTACAATTATGTCAACATGGTTTGTGATGTATAATGTTTGTAACTAAAATTGTCAGTGTTTGTTTTCATTTATATAAATGTATGATTTCCTATGTCATATGTGTTAATTTAATAAAGATGTTTCTTGTTTAAAAAAATGTACTTTCTTTCTGATGAACAAATTATTCCACAGATGTGATTGAGCTGTTTTGCAACTAGCTAAATTATGTTTTGAACTGTGTAATATTTTCCACATGGTGTTTGAAGACACATTTTTAGCATAATCAAAGTAGTCCATTAAAAATACTGTGGAGAGAAAGAATTTTCTCAGGTAAATAATTTGTTTGTATGCTGCACACTTTTTGTAATTTCAGCATACACACAGTTGTTGACTGTCTAGTTCCATTAAAATGTTATGTACTTATTGCATTACGTATAATTGCACCAAGCTGTACTATATGGAATAGGTTGTCAGTCACATTTGTAGGACTAAATGAAGAAGGAAGGATGTCCATATCAGAAGTAATTACACATTGATCAGAACAAAGCATCCATGATTGCTGTAGTCTGTTAGTAGTGTGCAGTGTTGGTGTGAGAAAAAATGAGCTTGAATTTGTTATTCCTAGATGGTTTGTTCTACGTTCCGATAGTTTAGAATGTACATTAGAATGATATGGAAAGGAACATGGATTGCAGGTGAAATTGAACTTCCTAATGTCCCTAATTACCTGTATTCTGAATAAGTTGCATATCTTGCATAACCACAGCATAACTCCTTTTTATCCCCAATTTAACTGCACAGTGCTTGTTCATAAGTACTCGCTCACTGTTTTTGAACTGATATTCTCCACTGAAATATTTTTCTGTGTGTCTGTCACCATCTTGATGAAAAAAAATGCTTTCTCCTCTTCCTATCCCTTAGCCATTTCCTCCTTTTCCATTTTTTCCTCAAGGATATGCAGAATAATTTTCAGTATTTGTTATAGTGGTTTTGCATTTTTGTTGTCATGCTCGGAGATACTCCGTTCTGTCCTTGTCCTAATAGAGATACAGACTTCAGAACAGTGTGCAGTACTGCAGAAGCATTCTCACCAGTGGTTTGTATGAAGAGTTAAAATGTCATGCCATCTTCCCCTAGTGCTCCTTTCAGTGGATCCTAGTACCAGGCAGATAGTAATCTCTCCTTTGACAATCATATTGCCAAAGTAGTTAGGAAATCCTTCTGTGTGGCCGATCTAATTACTAAAGGGTTTGCATCTAGAGATAAAGAGGTTATAGTGCCTCTCTACTCGTTACTCATCAGACCCATCATAGAGTACAATGCCCCATTTGGGGTTTATCTCACAAGACACTTCCAACAGCTGGAGAAACCACAAAAGTGCCTCACCAAGAGGATTATTGGTCTCAAACATATGTCTTCTGCAGCCCGACTGAAAAAACTCTGGCTGTACTCAGTGGCATATCGCTTACTCAGAGGTGTGGTCTCTGCCTGACTTACAAAGCCATGTCCAACTCAGAATTGATGGACATGCTCCACCTAAAGAAATCTAAGTCACTGCAAGCCACGCACTCTAGTGAGCTAAACCTTGCCACAACAATAAATAGAACATGCTGGAGGGATAGATTCCTGTCACAGAGACTCCCCATGCTTTGGAACAAAATTCCAAACTACATTAGGCAGAGACCCTCACTAACACTCTTCAAGAGAAACCTTGACGAATGGATGGGTAACAAAATACACCCCTGGGATCACTTCTTTGGCTCTGCTTGACAGAGGATCAGTTAATTAATCAATGGAGTGGCAATAGCTGACACACACTTTGGCTAGGCTTATAAATGTTCTCTGGCAGATAACCTGGTACCTACCTATGAACCTATGATCCTCCTTGCTTTCTGGGTTACTGTTCTCATTTGCTGTTGCTGTGCTGCCACTAGTACTAAACATCTCTGGGGTTTGCTTTCCAGCTGTATTACTTGTTCTGTCCTACATTCTTTGATTCATTGTGCTAATGATGGATTTATATCCATTATCTTTTCCATGAGCAGTGTCTTCACCTTTTTTCTTCTTGAATGTCTTTGGGCACAACCACCATTTTGCTTCAGTATCTAGTCCCCACAACAGCTTACTTGTTGTGATTTCTTATTCAAAGCTTCAAATGAGACCCTGTTTATAACTCATGATTCATCTGCCACAGCAAGAGGAATATATGTCATCCACTGAGTTTTTATCCGTCTCCAGTGTACCAGACAACTACTGGTGATTTCTTGTAACCTCTTAGAAGATTCTTCTTCTGTGTACTAATAAGATGCTACAAATAGCGTTCAAACAATACTCCTGAACTAACAAATTGTGATGTAGAATGCCACTGCCACGATGTCTTGACACGCCAAAACACCCTCTATAAAACCATTGTTCACTGTAATAGAGACTACAAGAATCTCCACTGACAAAGACCACAGTTGACCGTTCTAAATTAGTAAAAAACGATGATTTAATATGATATAAAATCCAACAAGTTAAGCGCTTTCACCCGCTACATTACGGGCTTCATCAGAACAATACTTTTAGTAACTGTTACCATTTAAATAAATATTTTGGCGCCAAAAATGTTACCATTTAAAGTAACACATCCATTAAAAAGGACTGAAACTGTCCAAGTGAATAAATGCAATACATATCAAATCCTATTAATTATCTACATAAACGTATTCACTTTATACAAATCTATATTAAGAATCTATGTTACAAATAATGCTTTATCATGTTGAAAAGTGTGTACTAGAGACTTTTTACTAGTTTCACTTAGTTAAGGGTTCATTTCTGTTTTCGTGAACCAAGTGTCTTCAACAGTTTGTGTCTTTATGCTTCGTGGGTTGAGGTTCATCTTAGGCCATCAAGTCTTTATTTCCATTGCTGTTATTACAAGTCTTTCCTTCCATTGTTATTAACATTTGTTTTACTAACCTAGAAGACTAAAAATGCTTATAATATCAGCTGTCTAGTGAAAAGAAACAAATTTGAATTTTTTAAATTCAAACAAGCAGGACTTCAGGTGTTCCAAGGTAATTTTCCATTTTAGTTTTGAACAAGATATTTACTTTTTCCACAACTGAATATCAGTGTCTTGAGGTGATGCAGTCAAATTTCTAAGATATTAATGTAAAGCTAGTAGCTTTGTTTCAAGTTGTTAGTTATGATCTTTCAGATCTAGGAATGTATGCAGTGCTTAAAAACTTGATTCCCCCTTATGTTTATTCATTTTCCCCAAGCTGAAAGTCTGTTTACCCATGTGAATTGCAAAACTGTTTTAGTAGGAAAACCTATTAATTCTGTTTTTAGGATAATGGATGTCTGATTTCTGTTACTATGACAACTGAGTATAATTACTGCACTGTTGCAATGTGCATACCTGAGCATGGTTCTGTTTATTAAGTTACTTGTAGTCTCACAGGTTTGGAGGAGACAAAATTAACTATTTTTAGCATTCCTAAAACGAATCGCAAATAAGTTTCCTTCGATATCTTTGGAATAAACAATTGTCTCTAGCGGGTAAAAAATAACAGCTTGTGATTGTACTGATTTCCTTCAGCTTGTCCAGCTTGCAGCTACCCGAGTACATGAATCCGTTGTAAAAACGTGGGCCAGCGTCATCTGTTAAGGAAATGTCTAATATTCCCAGCCTGAATAAGTTAAAAGCATCTGAAGGATTATGAGTTTGATATGTTCTTATCTACAATCATATGAGCTGCCTCAATTTGTTTATACCACCTGAAAAAATATGCATTATGCTTTCACACTGTCACTAAGAACATGCTTTCAATTTTAGTAAGAAAAAGCTAACTTCTTCCATTAACATGTAATTTCCAGCTGAAATTGATAGTTAACAGTACTTCACTTGCTTTCATTATAGTCTCACCTTACCCACCTCCTTTCCCATCAGTTAGTTAGGAACACCTTCAGTTTGGGAACTTGTATGAGTCTGGTTTTCTAAAATGTGCTGAATGTATTTGTAGTTGTGTTCACCCTGGGCCTTGTCCCAGAATTAGTGCCATGCTGACATTTCAGTTTGGTACTTAGTGAATTCTCTGATTTTTCATTGTAGTTATCAGTTTTGCTGCATCATTAATCTTAGATGGAAATTAACAACATAAACATGTTTGCCTGTCTGATCTGTCTTCTAAAGTGTAGAGCACGTTGGTCCCCTCCCCACACCAAGGACTTGTGGCAGACAATGGGTAGAAAAGGAGAACGGAAATATTTATATGTTCATTGTGTTTCACTGTTGCAATGATAAGATTTAGGATTTGCTGCCTGGGAAGCCCTTGGCCTTCCCAAATGCCAGAGATTTTTTCCTCTCCCCTAGGCCCAGCAGATGCCTTCCTCTTCACTGTCAAGACAGTGGTTAAAGGGTCATAGACTGGTGCCTTTTCTTTATTCCTTTCTTGCCTGAACCCAAGACATCCTGCATCCTGTATGGAGGTCAATCTGAAGCCAGCGACTTCTACATTACTGTTTATATTTGATTTCTATTAGATGAGCCATTAACTAACACTCATATTATATTACCGGAAGCAGATAGAGTAGATGGTAGAAATAACAGCTGATGTGACCTTATGACAAAGGCTTCTGAAGCTTGTTCATACAACTTTTAAGGTAGACAAAATGCCATTGAATATGTCTGCAATGCCAGAGATGCTTCTGGCACACTGCTCAAGAGGTATGCTGACTGAAAGCCCCCCTGCCACAAGACGTCGAGGCAGAGTCTGTGTTCTTCATATTGATCATTACTGCAGTAGCATAAGCTGTATGGGTTATATCCTGCATTCAGTGTAACAGACGGTCAGTTCCAAAGCTTCAGGGCACTTTCATGTTTCTAAATAATTAGTCGACTCAAGCTAAGCTGTCTAAAAGCATTGGTGCTTTCCTTCCACTGAAGAGTACACTCCTCTGAGACTTTTGTGGATCGATGATCAGTTTGTGCTATTTCTTTGTGGACAGATAAGTATTTTTTTGGGGAAAAACCTTCCATTAAAAAAATATATATATTTCTTATTATTTTGCAGCTAGGAGTTTGGTGTTTTAATGAACTGTCACAAGGCAGTATTTTACTTTTAAATAAGACCACATTTTTTCCTTTCAGTATAAAAGTTGTTTAAAGTAATAGAAAAATATTTTTTCTATGGAGAAATTTGGTGCTGGCCAACTGTCTTTAAGTGCCTTTTACTGTGATTTTGTGTGACAAAAATGACTTTTAAAGACTCATTTGATGTTTGCTTTCCATGGGAAAGAGGCACCATTTTCTTCTAGACCATAGAACAAAGTGTTGGTCCCATGGTTGGTCCTTCTTCCAGCCGCAAAATGAAAAAGTTAAGCAAACAGCCTTTGCTACCACAGCAGGCTAGCAGTTTGCCTTCACCAAAGGTGAGTGACTTTGTTGTGACCATTTTTTGTACCTCAGTCCACTCATCTTTTATCCTGTATCCCTCTGGTGTAGCACCTACAGCCACAATGGACTAGGGGTTAGCCACATCCTCTGAAGCTGTCAGGGTCCCCTCAGAGGACAAGGGTGAGGAACTCTTGTCAGTCTTAGGACAGGGAGCAAAGGCTTCCCTAGTCAGAAAGTTGTGTCCATCCCTAGGAAAACTATTGTTGCCATTTATAACACTGTTGGTCCCACGTTTACTGTCAAAAAGAAACAGAAAACTAAACGTGTATCTACTCCTCCTGAAATTTCCTTGGACAGCAGTAGTTTACTGGGTCTGTCTTGGGGTTGTATTGAGGCTTTTGATTCTTCTTGTTTATTGCTTTCTGATAAAAGAAAAAAGGACTCCTGTTTTCCTGAAGAGATTCAGGGTTCTGATTCTGGGTGGGAAGATGAAGGGATAGATACCGCTTTTCTTTTCAATTTCCTGATTCAGACTCAGAGGAGAGCTGAATTTCTGATGATCCCTTTGGCGTTCCTATCTTTAAGATAATTTCTAGAATGTCTCAGTGTTTTCATTGGGAGTATGCTTAGGTTTCTCAGTCCCTCAGATAATTTAATAAGCTATTACAGAAGGAATTTCCTGAACTTTCATCATTTCTTCCAGTTCTGTCAAATTTGGAGATGTGTGTGTCTACCTTTTATTAGTTTGCTTGATTGCCAACCTGCTGACCCTAAAAAGGCAAGTATAATGTATAAAGCTCCTCAGTCTTTTGTACGTGTTTATACACTCTTCCCAAACCTGTCCCAGCATCTATAGCATTAGTTAATCCTGCTGCTACTAAACAGTTAGTTACTTCCTATCCCATTCTTCCTGAAAAGGACGAAAAGATTATTTATGGTTACAGGAAAATAGTGCTTGCTTCTGCAACATTGATTTTCAAAGTTTTTAATGGTCAGGTTCACATGTTAATGCTTATTCTAATTGTGATTTTATGGGGAATGTTTGATTTGCAGTTGCTTCTTGTGAGGAAGACTCTGCTTTAAATTGCTTAGTTTCTTCTGTTGTACTACTCACTGCAGTGTGTGTATGTTTCAGTTGATAATTCTTCCAGGGGTGTGGTCCGCGATACTGTTTTGAGGAGGTTTCTTTGGCTGCATTCTTGAAACCTCCCAAGAAGATGCGAATAATGACATTTTATTTTCTCATTTGGTTTGTTTGCTGCAGACGTAATCAAAAAGTGTGATGAAAGGATTAAGTTAAATCAGGGAATATCTAAGATTTTTTTCTGCCCTCCTTTTCATATTTTCTAAGGGATTCTTTAACCCCTCATTCAGTTTTGGGAAAAGGGCAAGGATGTTCCAAAAAGAATTCAGGAATCCCCAAAACCAAGGACAGTCATACTGGTCATGCTTGACAATTATGGAACCTTGTTCTTTCCTCCCACCCTAGCAGTCTCTTTTCCCTTCCTGAAAGGCTGAATTTCAACTTTTCTTTTTGGCAACAAATAGGTTCAGACAAATGTATTCTGAAGATCATTCATCAAAGTTATAAATGGCAGTGAGAGGATATTCCGCCATGCCAGGGGGTTATTTATCATCTACCCACCATGCCAGGGGGTTATTCATTATCTACCTGCCATGCCAGGGGGTTATTCCTCTACCAGACCAGACTCTCTTTATTATCCTTCATTATATGTTGTTCAGTGATAGAACCATTTCCACTTTCCCAGCTTGGGAAAGGTTTTTACTCAAGGTTGTTTTTATTGTCAAAGAAAGAACATACTTGGAAACCAGTTCTGGGTTTTTCTTTCTTAGATCTGTTTGTGATAGTGCCTAACTTCAAAATGATGTCACTTCACAGTCTGTTATCTCTTTCTCATTCATGTTTCTGGTAATACTACATTTAAAAGATGCATATCATCACATTAATTTTCACCAGACTTCATGTTTCTTAAGGTTTCATGTGTCTGTTTTACATTATCAGTTCTCTGCCTTATCCTTTGGACTATTCACTGTACCAAGAGTGTTCACATAGTGTCTAGCTCCAGCTGAAGCTTGCTGCAGGCCACAGGGTATCATTTTTTTTTCCACATTTGGATGACTTGCTTATCTCTGCAGCGTCTTTTTCAAAGTGTCAGGAATCTCTCACTTGAGTGAGAGAGATCACTTACACAAACTGGGATTCCACACAGGATTGTGTTCCCGGGACATCGAACACCTCAGTTTAATTTTCTTCCACAAGGCAAAACACACACACACACACACACACACACACATATATATATATGTATATATATATATATATTTTTTTTTTCTTCCCCCTAAGATCTTCCACTCAGATTTTGGTCACTGTGAGGGAATACCTCGGGGATTTTGGATTTCATGACATCTGCGATTCTCATGATAAGCCTGGTAAGACTCCAGATGAGAAAGATACAGTGGTATCTGAAATATCTCACTGCTCCCAGGATCAACATTCCTTGCTTTTTTCAAATCCCATTACTGGAGTTTGTCAATAGAGAAATTACTTGGCAGTGTCAAAAAAATCTCTAAATTCAGGTCTCCCCTTTTCCCTCCCTGTTCCAAAGCAGTCAGTCTTCACAGATGCCTTGGACTTTGCTTGAGGAGCAGTTTCAGGAGGGATAGTAATGCAAGGTGTATGGGGCACCTAGGACAGATGCAAGTTCATAAATATAAAAGAGATGCTTTCCTTGATCAAGGCACTCAACTCTCTGAATCATCTTTGGTACCAGGGATCTCTTCAAGTTGTTTCAGACAATACCACAGTCATGTGGTACATCTGCAAGCAGGAGGGATCCAAGTCTTACTCCCTTTGCAGACTAGCCATGTTAGCTTGGGATATAGCTTTACATCACAGTCTCACTCTACAGCCATCATTCATTCTGTCAGAGCAAAGTTGCATGGCAGACAAGCTGATCAGGACAAGGCAGACCCTCACATATGCAAACTAGATCAGAAGTCTTCCAAGATTTGATCCACCTGTGGAGAGTTCTTCTAGTAGACTCATTTGCCTCCTCTTTATCAGATGGCAAGATTCTGCTCCAGGACTCAATGCATAAAGGCCTGGAAGACAGATGCCTTTTTTTTCTTTTCCTTGGACAAGAATACTCCTATGTAGTTTTACTCCCTTTCTATGATATCCAGGGTACTTCCGTAGATTCAGAAGGAATCCCTGAAGTTCATTGTGTTGACTCCCTTTCTGGCCCAATTTGAAAATAAGGGCAAATCACCACCAGCTTCCTCACAGAATGGATCTACTCACACAAGATCAAGCGTGTTTGATGCACCCCAACCCCAATCAACTTCAACTGACTGCCTGGATGATAAGGTCTTTTTCCCTTTAGGCACCGGTTTACTGAGGATATGCAGCAGGTGCTAATGATGCCGAAAAGCCTACTAGTAGAAAATCATGTAGTGGCAATGGAAAATGCTTTCTAGTTAGTGCCAACAACATAACCAGCATCCATTCAGGGCTAGTTCTTCTCTGGTTTTGCAGTATTTGTGTGAAATACCTTCCTATGACCATTTTTTCTCCTCCATCAAAGTTCATTTATTGGCCATTTCAGCACACCTGTCCATGGATCCTCCTCGTTCAAGGTATTCTCACATTAAAATGTTTTTGAAAGGATTTTTACTTGAGACCTTCAAGAAAAATGGTAGCCCCTTTGTATGATCTTAATTTTTTGTTGAAGAAGCTAACACTTGATTCATTTGAACCAGCTAATCTGGTTGATGTGAGGTTCTTAACATAGAAAACAGATATTTTTCTTGTTGCACTGTTGCAGTCATCATGTGTGAGATGTTCATCGTGTTACACTGCTGCAGTCATTACACTTGAGTTATTCTGCCATCAGGCGGTCCCTCAGTCGGCCTGAGTTCCAAAGTCTTGGTCTGGCGTCAGTTGCTGTCGCTTCCTCCCTGACGTCAGTGCGACAGGGGTATATAAGATGCAGCCGACGCCATTTTCTTCAGTCTTTCTTGCTGCGTGGTGCCCGAAGCAAAAGCAGTTCGCAAGTGCCGGTCGGCCGACTCCTGAGATTTTCATTCCGAATCCAGAACCGAAGTCTTCTACAAAGCTAAGTACCCTGTTGGGGAAACTTTTTCTTGCCTCAGACCAATGTCAGTAAAAGTTAATAACTGTATTTCTTGTGGGAAGCAAATACCTCATAAGGATTTCCATTCTTATTGTATCCCATGCCTAGGCCCAGACCACGACGTCACAGGTTGTCGGTTTTGTACTAGGTTTAACAAGCACACTATTAAACTTCGGTTTGATTTTGCCTGACATTATTTTGGCAGAAAATTCAGTTATACCATGCCGTCGGAATAACCAACGACTGGAAAACACAAAAAGCGCAAAGACAAGGACAGGCATCCTATGCCCAAAACTGACGACGAAGCCTCTTCTAGGCCAGTCGCCGGTTCTCTGGTTTTCAGCGAGGCGCCTTCGTAGCCCCTGATGACCACTTCTTTAGAACCTCAGGCCGCCTCTGACTCCCACATGGAGATGGCTGGGCCTTCAGACGCACCAGATTTACAGCCCAACGAGACTAATCCTTCAGAGGGATCCGGATTAGCTGAGCAACCCGTAACTTCAGAGGGTGTTTTCAGACCTACTCAGTTGACCATTAAATCTTCTGCTAAGTCTAAAACTCATTTAAAAACAAAGAAACAAATTCAACATTCACCAGGACAGGCCTCCATGCCTAAGAAACAAATGCTCAAAATGACCGAAGACTTAATCACTCTGATCATGGGGTCCCATCCCCCTCCTGATAAAAGGCCTAGACAGGATGCAAATTATGACTCCTCCGACCAGGCATCCATTTCTTCAGATTCACCTTCTGACCTAGGATACTCTTTACCCCCCTATGAGGATTCTGATGCTGAGGAATCAATCCCTTCAGCCTCTCCGCCAGAGGACTACTCCCTTGGGGAAACCTTGCATACCATGAGGGAGCATTTCCATTGGAAGGGCCAGGATTATTCAGAGTCCAAGAAAAAGCTCAGAGATTTCCTTTTATTACCTCAACACAGACCCCTGGCTATTCCACCAGTGTTAGATATTGTGGATGATGTGTATACTGAATCCAGTTTAAATCCTGATTCTTTACCTCCTGCTCCAGTTAAGCCAGACAGACACTACAGAGTCCCTGACTCTCACAAATTTCTTTATAAAAGCCCTGCTGCTCACCCTGAAACTATTTCTCAGGGCCCCAAAGGGGTAAAGGCCTCCTTAGCAAAGAATTCAGTCCCCTCTGACAGAGATTCCAGAGCATTAGACAGATGGGGGAAGAAAGTATATACATCTGCAACTTTAGCAATGAGGGCCTTAAATTGCCAGTTTCACATGCTAAAATATCAGCAAAAATGCTTCCAAATTCAGATCCTCCTAATTATAAAGAAATGCAGGATTTATTGCATGCAGCTGAACAAGTGGGAAAACATACTTTGCAATGTGGTTTTGATTCATTAGAGGCCTCCTGTAGAGCAGCAGTTACAGGATCTATCATTAGAAGACATGCTTGGTTAAAAGAACAGACGTTACCAGATCATGTTAAAGCAAAATTATTGGATGCACCTTTGCAGCAGGATGTTTTATTTGGAGTTAAGGCAGAAGAAGTATTAAAGAAAATGGAGGATAAAGCAAAATCTATGCAAACGGTGAAGGATTTCTTACAGGTTCAGCCTCCTTGTTTTAGCAGAAATTGGCCAACAAAGAATTGGTCTTTTCCAGTTACAGACAGACCTCAAAGGGGCAGATACAGACGTCCAAGAGGTAGAGGTCAACCACAAGGTCCTTACAGGCCTCGACAATGGGGTGCATCAACCCAGAAAGAAGGGGAAGACAGGCCTCAACCTTACAAAAAACAGCCCCAATGACTTCCCACTACAGCTGCCAAACAGTTCTCTCTTGGCAGCCCCCTTGGGAGGAAAACTGGCACTTTTCTGTCACAATTGGCATATGATCACCAAAGACAAATGGGTTCTCAACATTTTATCTCAAGGTTACAGGTTCCACTTTCACACACTGCCAAGGTTAAAAGGAATGCCAAATTTGCCACCAAATCAATGCGCAGAGGCTCAAAAACAAATTACAGCACTCATGGATATGAGAGCTATTCAAAAGGTACCACCACAGGAGCAAGGACAATGATTTTACTCAAGACTCTTTCTGGTTCCCAGAAAGGACAAAGCCTGGAGGCCCGTTTTGGATCTTTCTTCTCTAAACACTTACCTGGATGTTCCAAAATTCAAAATGTTGACACTACAGCAGCTTTTTCCCATGCTGGGCAAGAAAGCTTGGCTCGTAACTTTGGACCTCAAGGAGGCATGCCTGCATGTCCCTATCAGGCAAAACTACAGAAGATACCTCAGATTCATAGCTGGTTCAATGCACTACCAATTCTCTGCACTGCCCTTTGGCTTATCTACTGTGCCCAGGGTCTTCACAAAGTGCCTGGCACTAGTAATTGCATTTTGCAGACAGAAAGGAATTCAAATGTATCCTTACCTGGACGACTGCCTGATTCAAGCAGAGAGCAAGGACATTCTTCTAAAGCATCTGGCGTTTGTAAAAAAGTTATTAAGTTGCCTAGGGTACACAGTAAACGAAAAGAAGTCAAAACTAGTGCCCTCACAAGAGATAATATTCCTGGCTGCCAGCTTGAATACAACGGCCCAGATGGCTTATCTCATGCCAGTAAGCAAGGACACCTGACTCAATATTTTCAATTGATGGCAACAAAGACCCAACTCCCTGCAAGAAAAATTCTGCAGGCCTTGGGTTATATGGCATCTTGCATACTACTAATTCCATATGCCAGACTGCATATGAGGAAACTACAATGGTACCTAAAGAGTGTCTGGTCTCAACACTGTCAAAGTTTGGAAACAGTAATACCACTAATTCCTTGCCTTCAACAGGAGTTTCGATGGTGGACTCAAGCATGTCACCTCAACAAGGGACAGCCTTTCACTCAACCCACAGCCAGGCAAACACTGACAACAGATGCATCGGATTACGCCTGGGGAGCACACATGGCAGGAAAATGTATTCAGGGCAAGTGGCCCGCAGAACAAAGGCATCTTCACATCAATCAAAAAGAGATGCTAGCTGTACAAAATGCCCTTAAAGCTTTCAAGGACCTTCTGCATCCAGGACAACTACTACTAAAGACAGACAACACCACAGTTATGTGGTACATAAGCAAGGGGGCACTCATTCTTATCCCCTCTGCAGACAAGCCATGACCTTGTGGAACACAGCTCTAACCTATCAAGTTCATCTGCAAGCACAATTCCTGCCAGGAGAGAAAAACACATTGGCAGACGACTTAAGCAGAAACATCATGGATCCGCACGAGTGGAAATTACATCCACAAATATTCAGAAAGATAACACAAAAATGGTGGAGCCCGGACATAGATCTGTTTGCATCTCCAATGAACTGCTAGCTACAGAAATTCTGCACAAGGACTTACCACCCACAAGCATGGAAAGTAGATGCCCTCTCATTCAGCTGGAAAAACCTACAATTATATGCTTTCCCACCACTGCCTCTCCTTCCAATGGTACTCATAAAAGCCAGGCAAGAAAAGCCAAAGATGATCCTGATTGCCCCAGACTGGCCACGCCAGCACTGGTACCCAATCTTAAAGAACTTGTCACAAGGTCCACCCTGGATTTTGCCTCAAATCCCACATCTTCTGACTCAGCACAACAATCAGATACTTCACAGCCAGCTAAAGACTTTAAACCTGGCTGCATGGCTGATTCCTTAGTCAAGCAAACAATGCCTCTCTCCAAAGCTGTTATGGATGTCATTTTGGAGGCCAGAAGGCCTAGCACCAGGAAAGCCTATTTGGATAAATGGAAGAGATTCTGTGCCTGAAACCAGGCTCACAGTCTTGACCCTCTTGTCCCAAATATTCCTCAGATACTACAATATTTAACTGAGATGCTGGACAAAGGCCTCTCCTTTTCATCCATCAAGATCCACGCCTCTGCCATCTCTGCTCATTACAACACGGACCCACATATTTTTTCTAATCCTTTGCTAAAACAGTACCTCAGAGGGGCTAAAAACATAAGACCGTTCCATAGAGCACCAACTCCAACTTGGGACCTCAACTTCGTGTTGGAAAAATTAACTTTACCTCCTTTTGAGCCAGCCAACTCAGCTGATTTAAAATATGTCTCTTGGAAAACTGCTCTGCTCTTGGCAATAACCTCAGCATGAAGAGTTTCAGAATTACAGGCACTAATGGCAGTGGAACCTTTCCTCATTTTCCACCAAGACAGGGTGTCTTTAAGAACAAACCCTACTTTTATGCCAAAGGTGGTATCAAGTGTAGCTCTAAACCAAACTATTCACTTGCCAACTTTTTATCCAAACCCACAGAATAAAGGGGAGAGACTTCTGCATTCTTTGGACATACACAGGCAGTTACACTTCGACTTGGACAAAACCAAAGCTTTCAGGAAAAGTGAGCAATTGTTTGTCGCATATGCTGCAGCAGCACAGGGAAAAGCCATTTCAAAACAGACCATTTCAAAATGGATAGGACACTGTATACGTTTCTGCTATACACACCATGGGAAACCTGTACTAACAGCATTAGATCTCATTCTACCAGGGCAACTGCCACTTCAACTGCCTACCTCAGAGGAGTACCTACCAAGGACATTTTGGAAGCAGCAACTTGGAGTTCTGTACATACCTTTACCAAGCATTACCATCTGCCTCTTTATTCTAAATCCAGAGCTGGCTTTGCCACTGCTGTGTTGCAGGGCCTTATAGACACCCATAATGCCTTATAGAACCAGCCACCCTACTTCAGCTTTGGGATTCTACCCAAGTGTAATGACTGCAGCAGTGTAACACTATGAATGTAGTACAGTTTTGTACCTACCATAAATGTAAATGTTCGAGTGTATACACTGCTGCAGTCCAGGTTACCCTCCCTCCTTCCCATCTTACTTGCTGGTACATACCTAAGTCTTCTACCCTTTACTACCTATGGGGAGTATTTGCTGGTAACTGAAAAATTTTTTTTTTTGATTGCTTTTCATATGTATGTTTTATTAGCAATTTGCATTGCCTACCTTTTTGGGGGCACCTGACATCTGGGGCAAGAAAAACTGAAGAAAATGGCGTTGGCTGCATCTTATATACCCCTGTCGCACTGACGTCAGGGAGGAAGCGACAGCAACCGACGCCGGACCAAGACTTTGGAACTCAGGCCGACTGAGGGACCGCCTGATGGCAGGATAACCCAAGTGTAATGACTGCAGCAGTGTATACATTCGAACATCTACATTTATGGTAGGTACAAAACTGTACTTTATCCCTGCTGTGGTAGCCGTCGGCCGGCCCAAATACCAAAGTCAGTGTTTTTCTGCGTCAGCTGCTGTCGCTTGTAGACTGATGTCAGGTCATTGATGCTATAAAGCAAGGCAGCTGATGCCATTACATCAGTTTTTCTTGCTGTGGAGCCCGTAGCAGAAGCAGTTTGCAAGTGTGCTGGCCAGTCACTACCAGAGCTAGGATTACAGCTGAAAAAGTCTAAATCTAAGTACCCCGTTGGGGATCCTTTTTTTTTCTTCCACTAACCAATGTCCGAAAAAGTTAACAATTGTCTCATCTTTGGAAAGCAGATCCCACACCAAGACTTCCATTCATACTGTATCACTTGTTTAGGCCCAGACCATGATGTCCCCCCGTTGCCAGTTTTGTGCCCTCTTTAATGAGAGAACCATTCGTCATAGAGCTCTTATTGTAGACAGGTATTTTCATCCTCTGTCTTCATAAATGGCATCCGTCAGCCAACAATCCGTAGACATTCCGAAACAATGTAGGGATAGATACAAGGCTAAGCCTTCTGATGACTCTACTGGTAAGCAGGTCATCAGTTCTCCAGCTTTTGCAACCCCTGATGCCCGATAAGATATCTACGCAGGCCTCTACTGAGACCCTTTTGGAGTCCAGTATGCCACAGAAATCTACTTCATCTTCCGAGCCTTTGGTTGTCTCTGCCTCGGTTGGGTTCAGAGCCATGATGCAGGCACCGGCTTCCGAGGAGGCCTTTTACACTATCGATTCTAGACAAAAACAGATGTCTTCTCTTCTGACTACCGTTTCTCTCAGACCGATAGATACTCTTGGGTCTAGAAGCCAGGCCACTCATAGAAAATCTACCTCTAGCCACCATCTTACTCCTGCTCCACCACCCCAAGTCCTAATGCTTAAGATGGCGGAGGATCTTATCTCCCTTATCAGGAGCAGTCAGGCCACAACTTATAAAAGGAAAAGACACCCTTCTCCTGAACTAATGGCAGAGCAGGATTCTGAAGAATCTGATTATGCAGATTTTGAAGAGGAACAACAATCTCTGACTGCTTATGAGGATTCAGATGCAGAGGAATCCATTGCTTCTGCCTCCCTACCAGAAGACCTTTCCTTTGGTGAAACCCTTCACACCCTCAGGGAACATTTCCACTGGGAATCTCAAGACTTCCCTCAGTCTAAGAAAAGGCTTAGAGAGTTTCAGACCCCTGGCCATCCCCCTATCTTAGAAGTGGTGGATGATGTTTTCCATGAATCCAGCTTAGCCCCTGATGCTCTCCCACCTGCTCCCAGTAAACCTGACAGGTACTACAGAGTACTGGATTCTCACAAATACCTGTACAGAAATCCTACTGCAGACCCGAAGGTCATTACACTGGGCCTTAAAGGAGCTAGGGCTAGTTCTGCAAAGAATCCTACTCCTTCTGACAAGGATGCCAGAGTTCTGGACAGATGGGGTAAAAAAGTTTACACCTCTGCAAACTTCACTATCAGAGCACTCAACTGTCAGTTCCATATGTTAAAATATCAACAACACACTTTGGAACTATTAAAGCAAAAGATTTCTGCCTTTCCTGACTGTGCCAATTCTAAAGAGTTAGAATTACTGCACTCTACATGTCAAGTGACAAAACACCCTTTACACTGTGGATATGACGCACTAGAAGCCTCAAGCAGGGCAGTGGTGTCTGGATCTGTCATTAGGAGACATGCATGGTTGAAGGCACAACCTCTCCCTGATCATGTCAAGTCCAAATTAATTGATGCACCCTTGGATAAAGACCGCTTGTTTGGAGAAAAAGCAGAAGAGGTGCTTAAAAAGATGGAAGAAAAGCAAAATCAATTCAGACAGTAAAATATTTCTTTCAGGTTCAACCTCCTAGATTCAGCAGGAATGTTCCCTCTAAGCACTGGTCTTTTCCTGCATCTAGCAAACTGGGGCAAGGTGAGCCCCGCAGGGACAGACCACCCAGACCCCTATCCCTGGGGTAGCAGAGAACAAAACAGTAGACCACTTCCGTCCCAAAGGCAGGGAGTTCTAAGCCATTCCTCTATGGTAAAAACTCTTAATGACTCCCACTCCACCCTCTGCCCTACTTTCACCCACCAAAAGCTAGGAGGAAGGCTGTCCCTCTGCAAAGAAAAATGGCTATCAAACCAAAGGACCAATGGGTCTTAAAGATAATTTTTCAGGATACAAATTCACTTTCAATGGACTCCCAATTCCCAGAGGGTACCCAGGCATACCTCCAAATTAGTGGGCAGAGGGATTAAAACAAGTTCAAACTCTCATATCCCGGGGGGCAATATAACCTGTTCCCGCAGATCAAACAGTCAAAGGCTTTTATTCCAGGCTATTCCTTGTTGCCAGAAATAGGGCACTTGGCACCCCATCCTGGATTTATCCATTCTGAACACCTCTCTGGTGGTCCCCAAATTCAAAATGCTAAGTTTGCAGCAGCTGCTGCCTATGCTGACAATAAATGCCTGGTTAGTGACTCTAGACCTAAAAGATGTCTACCTCCACATCCCCATAAGGGAAGTTTGCAGGAAATTCATGCGCTTCAGAGCAGGCTTACAACACTTTCAGTTCTCTGCACTTCCCTTTGGCTTATCTACTGCTACCAGGATATTCAGCAAATGTTTAGCCCCACCATAGCATTTAGCAGACAGAGAAATATAGAGATTTACTCTTATCTGGACGACTGCCTCATTCAGACAGAGTGCAAAGAAAAGCTGCTCCAGGACCTCCGCTTTGTCAAAACCCTCTAAACTTCCTTAGGGTTCACCATCAATGAGAAAAAATCAAAGCAAACACCCTTCAGGAGGATCATTTTCTTGGGAGCACTGCTGGACACAGCATCCCAAATGGCCTTCCTATCCCCAGAAAAGCAGAGTTAGCTGCCTGCCAGCTGGCATCCAAAAGTCACCTCACAGCAAGAAAGGTCCTGCAAGCCTTGGGATACATGGCATCTTGCATCCTTCTAATTCCTCTGCCAGGCTTCACGTGAGTAAGCTTCAGAAGTATCTAAAGAATCTTTGGTGTCAACATTCACAGTCTCTAGAGACCTCTCTCCCTCTGATCCCCCATATAAGGGCCAAGTTTCTCTGGTGGACAGGGGCCTATGCCAAGAACAAGGGTCTCCCCTTCATCCTCTGCCCTACCGGGAAGACCATCACCACCGACACCTCAGACGTTGCTTGGGGCACTCACCTAGCAGGCAGGTGCAACCAAGGTCTTTGGGATGCCCAGCACCTTCCCTTACATATCAACCAGAAGGAAATGATGGCAGTACAAAAGGCTCTGACATCCTTCCAACCCCATCTCAGGCCAGGGGTGGTTCTTATCAAAACAGACAACACCACAGTAATGTGGTGCATCAACAAACAGGGGGGGACCCAATCTTACCCTCTGTGCAGGCTAGCCATGAACCTCTGGCTGACTGCCTCCTCCATGAGATTACAGCTAATAGCTCAATACCTACCAGGGATCAACAACACCCTGGAAGACCACTTAAGCAGAAACTTACTGGACCCCCACGAATGGAAGTTCCACAGAAAGATCTTTTTGCAAGTCACTCAGGAGTGGGGAAATCTGGAGGTGGATCTCTTTGCTTCGCACCTCAAACACCAGCTAAAGAAATTCTGTACCAGGGAGTATCACCACGTAGTGTGGAAGGTGGATGCCTTAACCTTCCCCTGGAACTCCTACTTCATGTACGCATCCCTCCTCTACCACTTATTCCCAAGGTAATGATCAAGATAAAGTAGGAGGGACCAAAGGCCATCCTCATTGCTCCAGATTGGCCCAGACACCATTGGTACCCCTTACTGCACAGCCTGACATTACAGCCTCCTAGGCAGCTTTCCCTGATCTCAGATCTCTTGACTCAAGTGGGGCGGGTATGCTACACCCAGACTTGCAGACTCTCATCAGCATGGCTAATTCTCTAAAGGCAAGCAAGGGGCACCTGTTAAGCAAATAGGTCCTAGACATTGTCACAGAGGCCAGAAGGGGCCAGTTCCTCACAACCTTCTGTCCCTCTAATCCTGGACTATCTAGCGGAGTTGCTCAATAGTGGCCTCTCCTTCTCTTCTGTTAAAATCCATGCCTCAGCCATTTCAGCTCATTTCAATACAGATCAGCCCCTGTTCTCACATCCTTTGATTAAACAATTCCTCAGAGGGGCTTCTAATAACAGACCTCCCAGAAGGCCACCCATGCCAGCCTGGGATGTGAATTATGTTTTGGAAAAACTAACTTTACCACCCTTCAAACCTGCTGCTTCAGCAGAACTAAAATGCCTCTCTTGGAAGACTGCTTTCTTACTAGCTATCACCTCAGCCAGAAGGGTTTCAGAACTTCAGGCACTGATGGCCATTGAGCCCTTCATCATTTTCCATGCAGACAGGGTCTCTCTTAGGACTAACCCCTCCTTTATGCCCAAGGTGGTATCTAATGTGACTGTCAACCAGGCCATTCATCTGCCCACCTTCTTGCCTAACCCTCAAAACAAGGGGGAAAGAATTCTGCACTCACTAGACGTGCACAGGCAGCTCAGATACTACCTGAACCATACTAAACCATTCAGGAAAACAGACCAACTTCTTGTCAGCTTTGTCCCAGGGGCAGAGGGGGAAGCCCATTTCCAAGCAAACCATTTCCAAATGGATATCACACTGTATCCATTTCTGCTACAGATTACATGAGAAACCACCCCCTAGGTCTATTTGTACCCATTTCACTAGGGCAGCCTCCACTTCCACAGCATTTCTCAGAGGAGTTTCCACCAGGGACATCTTGGAAGCTGACACCTGAACCTCAGTCCATACCTTTACAAAGCATTACCAACTTCCTCTTTTCTCTAAGGCTAGGACAGGGTTTGCCTCTGCAGTTCTGCAGGGCTTCCTTACCCATGCCTAGGTCTCTAACTAATCCTTCCACCCCTCTCCTCAGCTTTGGGAATCTTCCCACAGGTGATGACTGCAACAGTGAAACACGAAGAACATAGTACAGTTCAAGTGTATTCACTGTTGCAGTCCTGGTTTTCCTCCCTCCTTTCCCCTTATATCCTCTTTCCTCAGGGAGATATAACCTTCTTAGGGTGGTTTTTAACCACCAGGACCACTTTGCCATATTTCCTTGGGCTTCTGACTGGTTAGGGCAAGAAATACTGATGTAATGGCATCAGCTGCCTTGCTGTATAGCACTGACTACCTGACGTCAGTCTTCAAGTGACAGCAGCTGACAGAGAAAAACATTGACTCTGGTATTCAGCCCAGCCAAGGGCTACCGCAGCAGGGACGTGATGACTGAAACAGTGAATACACTCGAACATCTACATTTATGGTAAGTGTACACAATTGTACTTTTTACTGACTGCTATGACCACTGCATGAAGAGTATCTGACTTGCAAGCTTTTATGGTGAGTCAAGCCTATCTCATTTTTCGCAAAGACATGGGTTCTAGGAGAAATAATTTGTCTTTTATGCCTAAAATGGTATACAAGTTTACTTGAAGCCAAACTACCCGTTCTCCTATAATTTTCTTTATTTATACTGAAAATGAGGGAGAAAGGATACTCCCAATACCTTTGATGTCCAGTGACAAATCGGGTACTATCTTGACAGAATTAAGTCTTTTGGATCTGTTGTTCATATCTTGTGAAGGTAAGAAGAAGGGGCAGCCTGTGTCAATACAGACTATCTCCAAATGGGTGTCAAAGGCTTTTAGATTTTGTTATACTCGCAACAAAATTAATCTTGGCAGGGTCAAGGTCAAGGCGCACTGTACCAGGGCATTGGCTTTATCTATGACTTTTTGGAAAGGGTTTGATCCTAGAAGAATTCAAGAAGCAGCAACTTGGTCTTTTACAAGGCATTACAAGCTTGTTTCCATCTCTGAGCTTAGATCAGGGTGTGATAGGGCCATTCCCCAGGGGTGCTGAATCTACCCTTTTCACCTTCAGAAATGTGTAAACTGACGTAATCTACGTATATAACTTAGGCTATTGCAGCAATGAGCAGTATGAATGATGTAGTACAGCTGTGTAAGTAAACTTAACATAACAGTAGATGTTTGAATGATCACTGTTGCAATAGCCGCTCCCTCCCTCCATCCCCTTTGTTTTTGGTGTGTTGTTTATGCCAGGGGGTAGACTTTCATTTTTTGTTGTTACTAGCATTGTCCTTTTAGGGTTCAGCCTCTGTCTCCCTGTTGGCATGAAAGCTCTGAAGGGCTTTGCACCCAAACCTGTCCTTTTAGTCAGCTCAGCTCAAGCCAACTAGCAGTTTGGGTGCTTGGAAGGTGCCCTGAACCTTTTTCATGCAGTCTGTATCACATATAACTTAGGCTACTGCAGCACTGATAATTTAAATGACGACTGTTATGGTAAGTTTACTTACACAACTGTACTTTGTTTTGCCTTCCATGCCAAGAAATTTTAGGAAGTTGAACAGCCAAACAGTGAAGCAATTATTTCAGTCCCCTATCCTTAAATACTGTATATTTTTTTTTTTTCAAAACAATTGGTACTTTCTAAGAAATAAGAGATTTTCTGATCATTTGGGACAAAAAAGCACTTAAAAAGGTCTTAGAGAAATAGTAGATGCCTTGTTAGGCAGAAGTGGGAGAGATGAAGGCAGTGGGCCCTCTTTCTTTCAAGACAGTGTCCCCTCAATATTGGCTATCCAACCATACCCCACCTTTCCTTTCCTTTCCTTTTTGGAGGAGCATTTGTACTAAAAAATATATATCCAGATTTTCTTCATGTTTCACTGTTGCAGTCATCACGCTTGGGTTATCCTGCCAGGAGTTGCCCTCAGTCGGCCCAAATACCAGAAGCTTAGTATTTCTGCGTCAGTTGCTGTTACTTCAGGACTGACGTCGGGTCATCAGTGGTATAAAAACAGGCAACTGACACCATTACATCAGTCTTTCTTGCCAAGGAGCCCAAAGCAGAAGCAGTTCACATGGGTGCCGGTCGGCCACTACCGGAGTTTTCATTTCCGAAATTGAAGTTGACGTCTTCTAAAGCTAAGTAGCCTGTTGGGGATCCTTTTTTCTTGCTCTAACCGATGTCAGAAAAAGTTAACAATTGTCTTGCCTGTGGAAGGCAAATACCACACCAAGATTTCCATTCTTACTGCGTCACCTGTTTAGGCCCAGACTACGATGTCCCTCGCTACCGGTTTTGTGCTTTGTTCCATGCCCAAACTATACATCGTCGGGCCCTTATTGTAGCTAAATACTTTCGCTGTCGATCTCCGTAGTCAGAAATGGCTTTGGTAAGCCATTCGACTACCAGTCTTCCGAAAAAAACGTAAGGATAAAGACAGCAACAGACCGCATAGGTCCAAAACTGCCGACAACGCTTCCGTTAAGCTAGTCGCCAGTTCGCCGGTACTCAGGCGCTTTTGCAGCCCCTGATGCCCACTTCGATGTATTCACAGGCCATTACCAAGACCTGTTCGGAGTCCGGTATGCCGCGAGACTCTTCTTTGACTACGGAACCTGCAGATATCTCTACCTTGGATGGGTCTGGAGCCACTGTGCAGGCACCGGCTTCTGAGGAAGTTCTTTGCACTACTGATATTCGACACAAACCGATGACTTCTTTTGCGTCTTCAGTTCGTTCTAAAACTACAGAGTTTCTAAGGCCCAGAGTATGAGCTGCGGCTAAAAAAACGATGACCCAAACTCAAGCGCCTGCTTCCTTGCCACAATCACAGATGCTTAAAATGGTGGATGATCTTATCATGCTGATTAGGGGAAGCCAGCCTTCCCCTGCTAAAGGGAAAAGAGACTTGTCCCCAGCAGATTTATCTGACCAAAAGTCCAACGACTCTGAGGTTTCTGATTATGAAGACATGCCCTTATCTGCTTATGAGGATTCAGATGCAGAGGAATCCATTCCTTCTGCTTCTCCTCCAGAGGATTTTTCTTTTGGTGAAACCTTACATACCTTGAGAGAGCATTTCCATTGGGAATGCCAGGATTCTCCTCAGTCCAAAAAGAGACTCCAGGAATTTTTAGATTTACCACAGCACAGACCTTTAGCTGTCCCTCCTGTTCTGGATATTGTGGATGATGTCTTTATGGAATCCAGTCTAACTCCTGATACTTTACCTCCTGCTCCCAGGAAACCTGACAGGTACTACAGAGTCCCTGACTCACCCAAATTTCTTTTCAAGAATCCTACTGCTGACCCAGAGGTCATCTCTCAAGGACCTAAAGGAATAAAAGCAACTGCAGCTTTTATTTCTTTATCCCACTTCCTCAGACAGAAATTCCCGAGCGTTAGACAGATGGGGTAAAAAAGTATACACCTCTGTAACTCTTGCCATTAGAGCATTAAATTGTCAGTTACACATGCTGAAATACCAGCAACATACTATGGAACTTATTAAGCAAAAATAATCTACATTCCCTGACTGTGTAGAAAATAAAGATTTACAGGAGCTTATGCATTCTGCAAGTCAAGTCAGCAAGCATACCCTGCAATGTGGGTTTGACGTCCTAGAAGCATCTTGCAGAGCAGCAGTCACAGCTTCTGTACTTAGAAGGCATGCCTGGTTTAAGGAACAGACCTTGCCAGACCATGTCAAATCAAAATTATAAGATGTACCTCTGAACAAAGACAATCTGTTTGGCACCAAAACAGAAGAGGTTTTAAAAAAGATGGAAGAAAAAGCTAAGTCTATGCAGACAGTCAAAGGCTTTTTCCAAGTACAGCCTCCAAGATTCAGTAGGCATTGCCCCTCAAAAAATTGGTCCTTTCCAGCCCCCACAAGGCCACCTCAGACTGGACCTAGGGGAAGCAGACCCCCAGACAACAGTCTCAGGGTATGCAGAGATCTAAAAACAGGGAGTGCTAAGCCACCCCCTTATGGAAAGAATTCACAATGACTTCTCAACTCCTCCTCTCACCTCTGCCCTATTGCTCGTGCCCCTAGGAGGAAAACTTGCCTCCCATGCAAAAAACTGGGCCTCCGTCACCAACAATCAATGGGTCCTCAACATAGTATCCCAGGGGTACAAATTTTATTTCCACATGCTGCCAACCCCAAAAGGGTTCCCAGATCTTCCTCCAAACCAGTGGGCAGAGGCACAAAACCAAGTTCAGTCCCTGCTCTCCATAAGGGCAATTCAGCCTGTTCGTGCAGAACAGATAGGCCAAGGTTTTTATTCCAGACTTTTCCTGGTCTCCAGAAAAGCGGGCTCCTGGCACCCAATCTTAGATCTAGCCATTCTAAACACCTTCCTGGTGGTACCAAAATTCAAAATTCTCACCCTACAGCAGCTTCTCCCTATGCTGTCCCAAGATGCCTGGTTAGCCACACTAGACCTAAAGGAGGCATATCTGCATATCCCAGTCAAGGACTCTTGCAGGAAATATCTACGTTTCAGGGCAAGATCTATGCATTATCAGTTCTCTGCATTTCCCTTTGGCTTATCCACTGCTCCCAGAGTTTTCACAAAATGCCTGGCTCCAGCCATTGCCTTTTGCAGACAAAGAAATATTCAAATTTACCCCTACTTGGACGATTGCCTGATTCAGGCAGACAGGAAAAGCTGTTGCAGCAACTGACATTTGTAAAGGACCATCTAACCTCACTGGGGTACACTATCAATGAAAAGAATTCCAAACTAGTCCCCAGTCAAAAAAATGTATTCCTGGGAGCAAGCTTGGGCACAGCATCCCAGCTGGCATTCCCTACTCCAGAAAAGCAAGCTATCTGACAGGCTACTTTTCTCAAATGGCCACCAGAACCCAGTTATCTGCAAGGAAAATCCTGTAAGCTGTAGGGTTCATGGCCTCCTGCATTCTACTAATTCCATATACCAGACTGCATATGAGGAAACTTCAGTGATACTTAAAAAGTCTTTGGTGCCAGCATTCTCAGGACCTGGAAACTATCATACCTTGTCTAAGGAACGAGTTCCTTTGGTGGGCAGCAGCATGCAACCACAAAAAGGGACTTCCCTTTACACAAACCCACACCACCCAGACCCTAACCACAGATGCATCAGACTATGCCGGGGTGCACATCTGGACGGCAGGTGCATTCAGGGCCACTGGATCCCAAATCAAATTAATCTGCACATCAACCAGAAAGAGATGCTAGCTGTTCAGCACACTCTGACAGCTTTTAGATCCCTACTTTCTCTCCGGGGCCTTTTCTAATCAAAACCGACAACACCACAGGGATATGTGGTACATCAACAAGCAGGGGGGAACACACTCTTACTTGCTCTGCAAGTTAGCCATGACCCTTTGTAACACGGCCTTAGCCATGCATATTCACCTGCAAGCCCAATTCCTGCCAGGTAACCAAAACTCTGTGGCAGATAACTTAAGCAGAAATCTCCTAGACCCACACGAGTGGCAATTAAACCACAACACCTTCAACCTTGTGACCCAGAAATGGGGTACCCTGAAGGTGGACCTATTTGCCTCCCCCTACAACCACCAGCTCAGCAAATCCTGCACCAGGGAACCTCACAGCAAGTCTGGAAAGTGGATACCCTGTCCTTACACTGGGAAAACTTCAAAATTTACGCATCCCCCCTTCCTCTTCTTACCAGAGTACTACTCAAAATAAGGGAAGAGAGACCAAGGGCAATTCTGATTGCCCCAGACTGGCCACGCCAGCACTGGTACCCACTACTGTGCAGTCTGTCTCTGTTACCTCCATGGCACCGCCCTCAGATTCCAACTCTCCTGACTCAGCGGGAGGGAGAGTTCTTGCATCCACAATTGCACACCCTGAACCTGGCAGCCTGGCTTATTCCTTGACTTCTCCTCCAGTGGCCAGGCTAAGCAAGCAGGTCCTGGATTACTAGAAAATCCTATGCTGACAAGTGGAAAAGGTATTGTTCCTGGATCCAGACTAAAGGAGCTGACGCAGCACAGCCATCCTTACCTCTCATCCTGGATTACCTAGCAGACCTACTCCACAGGGGCCTTTCCTTCTCTTCCATTAAAATCCATGCCTCTGCCATCTCTGCACATTACACCACTGGGCCACCTCTCTTCTCACACCTTCTCATCAAGCAGTTCTTGAGAGGGGCTAACAACTTAAGGCCACCAAGAAGAGCCCCTACTCCTGCTTGTGACCTTAATTTTGTGTTGGAAAATCTCACACTCCCCCCCTTTGAGCCTGCAGCTTCAGCAGAGTTAACATTCCTCTCTTGGAAAACAGCCTTGCTTTTGGCCATCACTTCAGCTAGAAGAGTGTCTGAGCTACAAGCACTTATAGCTGTGGAACCCTTCATCATTTTCAATGCTGGCAGGGTCTCCCTCAGGAATAACCCTACTTTCATTTCTAAAGTGGTGTCCAGTGTGGCTCTCAACCAATCTATTCATTTGCCCACCTTTTTCCCTAAACCTCAAAATAAGGGGGAAAGGATTCTGCACTCTTTAGATGTGCACAGACAGCTCTGATTCTACCTGGATAGGACTAAGCCTCTTAGGAAATCTGACCAGTTACTAGTCAGCTTTGCACCAGCGGCAGAGGGCAAGGCCATATAAAACAAACCATCTCCAAATGGATAGCACACTGTATCCATTTCTGTTACAAACACCATGGAAAACCACCACCACAGGGGGTCAGAACATATTCCACTAGGGCAACTTCAACCTCTACAGCCTTTCTCAGAGGAGTCCCTACCAGGGACATCATGGAAGCTGCAACACAGAGTTCTGTTCATACCTTCACCTAGCATTACCACCTGCCTATCTTTTCCAAATCCAGGCTGGGCTTTGCAACCACAATCATGCAGGGCATACTAGCCAGCCCCACCTCCTCTTGACTGCCTCCACCTATTCTTTAGCTTTGCGAATCAACCCAAATGTGATGACTGTGACAGTGAAACACGAAGAACATAGTACAGTTGTGTACACTTACCATAAATGTAGATGTTCGAGTGTATTCACTGTTGCAGTCCTGGTTTCCCACCCTCCAGCCCCCTTGTCCCCCTCTCCCTCTTCCTCACTCCTTACAGGGATATTGGTATTTACTTTCTACTGGTGGTGTTACTCCACCATAACTTAGCTCCCTATTTGGGGCAAGAAAAACTTATGTAATGGCATCGGCTGCCTGTTTTTATACCACTGACGACCTGACATCTGTCCTGAAACAACAGCAACTGATGCAGAAATACTAAGCCTCTGGTATTTGGGCCGACTGAGGGCTACCCCTGGCAGGATAACCCAAGTGTGATGACTGCAACAGTGAATACACTCGAACATCTACATTTATGGTAAGTGTACACAACTGTACTTTCTGACCACAGATGCTGGGCTGAGAGATGTCACTGTGTCAGGATGCAAACTAGAATTCAAACTACTGGAGTCTACTAACATAGAAAGGGCATTTCCAGTAGAGGTATAAATGAGATGTTATTCCAGACACTGCCTAGTCTTAAGAAAATATAAACCATGGAGTTTATCTTGGGTCTGTCAAACCTAAGAAAATTCCTGGGTGTAAGAAAGCTCAAGATGCTGAGTTTGCAGACATGGTTATGCTGGACACACTTAACCCCAGTCATTCTGCCCACCTCAGACCCTACTGGGATTCACATCTGTCTGCATCTGGACAACTGCCTAATTCAGGCCCCTTCTTAGCATGAACTGGTAAGAGGATTGTACTAGTCTATTTCCTGTCTAACGAGCCTGGGCATTTCCATCAGTTTGCAGAAATCAAGCCTGTCTTCTCACAAGAAAAACTTGTAGATGCCACTTTATATAGGAACTTACAGGAAAGACCAGATATAAAAGTGACCTTAAACCGTTTTGCAGAGAGCTCAGATGTAAGATCAAAAGTTACAAAAGCAAATACCAGCTGAATATCGACAGCTCTTCTGATGATAATCGTAAGGTTTTCTTTAGTAATCTTAAAAGTAATATTGAATATTGCACAGATCTGCTGTCAAATGGGCCATCCTACTCCAAACCAAAGGCTATCATGTAATGCAAAAAAAATGACGTCTAATTTATCCCACTCTCCTCTTAATTCACAGTCCCCAGACCCCCATAATTCCTTCTGAACAGGCCCTAACTTTTTTCAACACAACTACAAATACTATCTCTATGGGTCCTGATGACATACTAGTTTGTCCCTAACCAGTAAATGTAGCTAGTTCCCTTTTGAATCTCATTAGTGTTATGCTCTACACTGGATACGTTTGAAGTTTGGCGAGCAGCCTTTGTAGTTGCACTACTACTGATTCTGGGAACTATAGACCAATTAATCTTAAACCATACTGTTTGTACAGTCATGGAGTATATCATTGTGGATTTCGTAATTAATGATACTGGTAGTCTGTAATTTGTTGACCTAAACCAATTTGACTTTGTAAAAGATAGGTCCTGTCTACTGAATCTAATAAACATCTTTATGGGGGACTCTGAAGCAATGGATAATGACCAAGTCATTGCAAACTGCCTACGTGGATCTGTCTTAAGGCATTTGACATGCTGATATTATTGAAAAACCTGCTTACTTAAATACTAACTCCTGTGTAATCCACACACTGTCAATTGGTGGCATGTTTTCCTGTGAAAGACGTGTTATTAGTGGTATCCAACTGGGCTCCCTTACTGGATCTCTTGCTCTTTAGCATATGTAGCAGACAGCAAGGGTGTATGGCTAACAAAGTTTGTTGATGACTGCAAACTCAGTGCTGTCATTAATACTGCAGGCTATACCCATATCCCACAAGAGGGTCCGAACCATACTGTTGCCTAGTGTTGTGGCCACAGGCTCTATGTCAGGGCTAAAAACTGTAGTGTAGTATTGTTTAGGAAACAAGAACCCCCCCCCCCGCAACACCCACATAAAAGTTATTCTTGTCATAGTTGATAACCACCTTCCAGGACCTAGGCATATTAATTCTCAATTACAACCATGTGTCAGCTGTTAGGAAGTCATTTATTCTGGCCCAGTTAATGACTAAAAGCATATTCCTCAGATCCAAGGGCTTTATATTGTCCCCTCTACTTATACTTGATCCAATCCATAGTAAAATACATGACCCATTTGGCATCTAAGCATGCTGCCTGTATAGAAAGACAACAGTGCATCCTGATCAAGAAAATCTTGGGTGTGAACTCCTTAAAATACACAGGCCAACATAGATCCCTGTCACTTTTCTCTGTCTCTTGTAGACTGTTGCATAGCAACTTCTGCCCAGCCCTGCTTAATCTCCTAACACTTCTGAAAGCACTGTAAATACCAGAATTAATCACTCTGGGGACCTAAACCTGCATCATAAAAGAAACAGAACTTGTCGGGATAATAGATAGCTCTCCTAAAGGATTTTCTACATATAGAAAAATTCATGTCTTTACATCTAACGTTTTCAGTGTTGAGTGCCATAACATGAATAGGAAAAACATGGAAACTGAAACCATCCCAAAAAAAAATGACAAAAAAACTCTCTTTTGGTAGGGAGGCAAGCTCTCCTGCATCCATCAGAGCCCCTGCTAGGTCTATTTACTAACTCCAGAATCTTACTACAGTGGGGTAGAATTACAGTTCCCCAATCACTGTTGTACTGTGATCCCCTCCACTTGGCTTTCTTTTCAGTAAAGTACTGTGGCATTTTCAATTTTGATGTTTTGACTATTCATGTTATAGTATTCAACATTCAAAATGTTTGATTTAAAGTCCTGGATCTGGAGAAAACTCCCAGCCCATATCAAATAATGCAGCTCTTTAGTTCTCTTTAAAACCAACCTTGATGACTACACATGAACCTGTCCAACCTTGATAACTGCATGTAGATCTGTAACTTCACCCCTGGGCTACATACCTAGGCCCTTATAATTAGATGAATCAGTGGGATTTTCATCTGCTAGGCCCCTAGTGATAAATTGGACTAGTTTAGTAACCTACAAACCTGCCTAAAGTGTTCCTTCCTCAGGACAAGAAAATGCTGTCTTAAGTAACATTGTTTTGAGAACAGCTACAACTTCCAGCCCAACAGCCAGGGAAATATGGAGGCTACTCAGTGGACTATTAGCTTCCATTTCTGTGGTCACCCTGGGCAAACTATATATGAAGAAAATCCATTGATACTTAAGGGACTAATGGCTACAGCAGCTCCCCTTTCCATCGAAGCAGATTTTGCCAACTGTCTAAACCTTCCGGACAAAATTTTCTTTATAGGAAAACAAATCTCATATAAATGAATACCATGTGTTCCAGTTCAAGGCACCTAAATGCTAACAATGTATGCATAAGGTGTGGTCTGGGTAATGCACACATGGTTGCTAAAAGTTTAGAGCACTTGGATGGGCAAGGACAGCACCAATCATATCAGACTGAGAGAGATGTTAGCATTACTCTCATCACTCTGAAGGTGGTTTGAAAACAGGAGGTCCTAAGCTACCTGACCTTTTATATAGGACCCTAGCCAGGAGCGGCCCGTGCTGTTGGACTGCATCCCCCCCCCCCCCCAAGCTGTAAAAGAAAGAAGAAAGACCCCAGCTGTAGAAGAAAGAAGAAAAAAACTAAATAAAAGAAGAACAAAAATCGTGGACCTTCTTGCATGCACACTTGCGACATTTCCAGCATCCAGACTGCTGCCGAACCAGTCCAGAGCATTCGCAGAGCTCCGGACTGACTCAACAGCAATCCAGATTAGATATTCAGTGAAAGGGATCGGACTGCAACATCTATGCAGTTAGTTACAACTGCATAGACTGGAAAAGGATCAGACTTCAATGTCCACAGGCTGGCCTGCTTCTCGCAGGAAGGATGTCACGTCACCACTGGATCGGGGAGCTTAGCAAATGGATATATGGAGCTGTAAGGCCCTGGACACGTGTGTGTGTGTGCGTGCGTGCGTGTGTGTGTGTGTGTGTGTGTGTGTGTGTGTGTGTGTGTGTGTGTGTGTGTGTGTGTGTGTGTGTGTGTGTGTGTAAAATGCCCCAATGGTGGGTAAAGAATACGTCAGGCTTGAACCCTGTACCTTAGTTGTAGGTGGCAAAGGCCTGAATTCCCTACCCACCACCATTTGAAAAAAAATTGCAGATTTTTGCCTCATATTTGTTCTGTTCTGTTCCTCATAAAATCTGTGGTTTCTGTATTTTTGTTACCTTACACAGTCAGTAGTGTAGTGATGCACTGGTAGCATTGTTGCCTGACAGCCACAGGTTCTCTGGTTGATTCTTGGCTGGGGTGCCTTCTGTGTGGTGTCTGCATGTTCTCCCATCTTACAAAGACATATGTCTGGAATATTTCTCCCTGGGTCTCTGCTGAAAATTGGCTTTTGTTCCAAGTCAGACTTTACTGGTTAACAAATGTTAAATAAATAAAAAACAGGCATTTGAATTTCAGACTTCATATTCTTCAGAAAGTACATGATAACACAAAACCTTTTATTCTAGCAGTTTTCTAAGTTTATAACATAGGTATTTGAAATGTGTCCCTATTTTTGGGACTGTATTCCCCCATTATTGGCTTCATCCAGGTTTTTTGTGCTAAGGTTGAGAGCTATGGTGAGAACTGAATTCACTGAATATGTTTGGGGGCTGTATTCCCCCATTACTGGCTTTGTTCGGGTGCTTTGTGCTAAGAGGTTGACAGCTATGGTGAGAACTGAATTCACTAAATGGTAGCCATTTAAGTTTCAGTTTTCCACTCTTTCATAAAACAGATGATTTGGCATAGTGGTATGTTGCTCTGACTGTTTTGCATAGGGTCTTGGGTTCAATACATGGCAGTGAAATGTATGGTGGTAACAGCATTTTATTCTAGCAACTTTTCAACATTATACAAGCAGTTTTTAAAATGTGTCCCTGGATTTTGGGCTTTTTTCCCCCCCCCCCAATAAATTTTGCCTTTTTCCAGATTTCTTGTGCTGCAAAGTTCAGAGATACAGCTGAGTGTCAAATCGATTTTACAAGAAGCTGAGAGCTGCAGGGGAACAAAAGTTTAGTGCTGCTTATGCTGAGTTTGCTTGCATTGTTAATAGCACAATAGGTAGTGTGCTTGCTTTTGATGCAGAAGGCTGTGGGTTCTACTCCCACAGTAAGTAGATGCATTGCTGATATTGTACTGTGTTGTAAAGGGGGTGGATGCTGCAGTCCTTTTTGGCGAAGATTCCTAGTAACTATGAACCTGTTATCAGTTTGCCATCCATTCCCTATTGCAATATTACTAGCTTATCATTTTTAATGCAACATAGGCAATTTATTCCTCAAGGGCAACAGGCACTTTATTTGTAGATGAAACAATGAAATGTAAAGTTGTTTGCTAGCAGCAACCTCTTCATTAGTTACAAATTTCTTTATTGTAGAATTATTTAGATGACTTTTACTTCTTCAGAGATTGTGCATATTTACTGATACTTAAGTTTGAGTAGACTTTTATGATGGAAATATTTTGAATTGGGCAGTTTTGTCATTATTGGTGCATGCATTTTGTTTCATTGTTTACTGGAAAAATGTTCAAAACAATAAATTTAAAACACCCTCTAACAACTGTACTGTATTGTACAAGGAATATAATTTAATAGAGTCTTCTGTGTGGAGACATGCGTGAATGGGCGTATCTTCATTGAAGGTTGTGCGTCAGGGCTGGCAACTCGGCACATAAAAATCTACTGCCAATCATTAGCGGACCGGAGTTCCACTGTGGCAACCCCTAACTGGGAAAAGCCGAAAGACACAACAACAGTCAGGAAGGTGTATCGAAGAGCATGTGTATGTTTCATGTGCAAGGGGCCTATGATTCGAAAACAGCCCAAAGTTAATCTTGATCTGCCACTGGCAAAATGTATTTTCTTTGAATGTGGGTTTCAATGAATGTGAGTTTCAATGGCAGAGAAGTTTTAATGCTAAGTCTGTTTTCATTGTGAGATTGCATTGCTTTGTTTAGCAGATGTCTTAGTGTTTGTGTTGTAAAATGCAAAATAAAACTTTCAAATGAAGTCCAAATAATTGTAGAAGTAAAGCAGTATGCACATTAGTGTTTATGGTAAATGGGGTAATGGTTCATTGGAATGGTTGCAGGGGGGAGGCTACATTCAACCATGATTTTGTGAGGGGGAAGGGCGGCAAACTGAAAGACAGCCCCGGCTGAACTATACCTCTCAACTGTCCAGATTTTCACAGAATGAATAGATTTTTGCTTCTTATTTTTGGTTTGTTCCTCATAAAATTTGTGTTTTTGTGGCAAATCATTTAGGAATTAAGTCACTAAATGATGACAGACACTAAGTTTCAGACTTCATAACCTTCAGAAAACTGCATGCTAAAGCAAGAACTGTTATATTCTATCAACTGTCTCAGTTTATACAAGAGCAATTTTTAGTACTGTTTATATTTTCCTCCAATATATTTGGCCTTGTCCAGATTTCTTGCATTAACAGGTTGAGAGGTATGTGCAAATAAATTGCTTTATAGAATTAGGCATATCCAAACCTCTCAACTGTCTCCGATTTTGGCCCAAAATGTTGCTCTTCCCCTAATAATCCCTCCGCAAATTGGCAATTTTGGAAGAAAACGTGGAGGGTTTACAATTAATAAATAACTGTAATAATCAGAGTTCTAGATTACTTTTATTTCAGCAATGCATGTAGATTCTTTTTTGTCAGCTGCTCAAGTTAGCTGTACTAATATTAAAAAAGTGTCCCTTCTTTGACAGGTTCCCAGCTGTATTATGTGGCTATTTTATATTTTTGCGTCACATTTTTGGTCCATTTTTCATAAAATTGTGTTTTTTTGGCAAATTAGTGGCAAATCATTAAAGACTGACGTTAAAAATAATGACAGACATTTTGAGTTTCAGATTTCATACCCTTCAGAAAATTCATACCTACTATTCTATTATCTTTCTAAGTTTGTAAGAACAATATTTAAAAATTGTCCTTATTTTTGGGCCTTTGTCCCACTTCTATGTATGGCTTTGTCCAGATGTCTTGCTCTGAGGTTGAAAGGTATGAGAATTCTGTCAGGGCCATCACAGTTCGCCAGAGATATTTCAAATTGTGACATACTTGTTGCACCCCACTCCCCCATGTAGTGACTCTGGATGTGTCCAAGCAAGGCAAGGAGCAGTTATGCTGTGTAAATGTGCAGAGTAATCCAAGGTAGACACAAGTACTACAGTGGCTTTTCATCTGTCCTTGATTTTGCAGAATTATACTGTTGATTTATGCTTATTATTATTATTCAGAAAGTGCCTGTTGCTCTTTAAGTAGCGATGCTTTAATGACCATCTGGTAAGCTTGTCTGAGATCGTAAGATGCAAGTAAGCTTTAATAAGCATACTGTTAAAGAATTGCCAACATTGAAAGCAGTTCTGTTGTTCCCACGCAGAGAATATTTACATAACTAGATAACGTATAAACATTGGGTATTGAAATGCATATGATAGTATTTGTAATAAAGGACAGGATTACATTATTTTAAGAAGCTCGTTACATTTGTTGGAGTCATCTTTGCAGGCTTTACCTGTAAACTAAACTGAATGCCAATCTATCATGTGTGGTCAATAACTTGTGCAGCAATCCTTTAAACAATGTATCTTGAGCTTTTTGCTTTTCATTTTTTACTTTGATCATGTTTTCTCCATGAAACAAGTAGATAGTTGTCAGGCAGCAGGTCTTTTTTGGATAAGAAACATTTTTACAAGTGGGGGTATCACAGAGATTGCTACTTTCAGCATGTTACTTGGTACTTTAATAAAGCTGAATATAAATTATAATTAGAACTGCAGTGCAAGGAGAAGTGGTTTGAGTTGAGTGCTGCTTGTTTTTCTTATACTTGATTTTGACTGGCATTCCAGTAATGTATTTATAAAGTAATTTATTTTTTCATGCCTCACAACCTTTTTGTTTCCATCTAGATATTAAGTAAGCTGTCATACAGCCAATGCATTGAAATATTTTTTTTCTTCTACACTTCATTTTGTCTTGATTGGACTCTCATAATGACGGTTTGGCACCCAGGGCAGCGTATTTAATTAAAGTTACAGTTTTTGTGGTTTTGAGCATAGCTCCTCCTCTTTCTAGTTGGCTGCACCCCTTCCCATTGACCCCACCTATTCAGCTGTCTCCTGCAACCCCCCTTTGATTTGAAGAAACCAGCTGCCACTGACCCTAGTATATGCCTCATTAAAGAAGACTTCACTGTTGTTTCAGTATGTCTTGTCATGGACTCACTTCACACTACTTGTCTGGCAGTTAATTTTTTTGTGGAAGAGGGGACTCCCTGAGACCCCCTAACAAACTGGTTACTAATTGAGAAGTTATCATAAACCATTCCTGTTACATAAAATCCTTTTTTTGGAGCACACTGTTTTGGTGGCAGTCACATCTGCTTGTGAAGTGTTGAAGTTGCAGAAGCTAATGACACTTGAGTGCTACACTCACTGTCTTTTATAAGGAAACTCTGTGTCCTTTGCTGGAGACTTCAGTAATTCAGACCAGGTATTTGTCTTAAGTCAGTAAAATGACACATGTCAGAGTCAAAGCAAACTCTTAAGTGGCTGACTAATTGTATTTTGTTTTGCTGTGATTACCATAGAGGGTCCTTGCAGTGTTAACTGGAGCAGACTTCTTTAGGAATGTGTCAGCTCAGAGTACATGTGAGGCAGCCATTTGCACTTCCATATATGCCTTTTCAGTACACTGCAAGCACAGTGTCTGCTTTAAAAGTAGAGCTGAGTTTGATACTGCAGTTTTGCCGGGCATATCAGCTCCCCCCTATCCTAGGCATGTGATCTGGGCTGCAGATGTTGTCATTCTCCAAACTATGAAAAATGATCATGCAATAGTGATTCCTTTGATGAGCATTGCACAGCTATTTGATAAACTCGTCACAGCAGTAGATGTTCGGATACAATGATTACTACTACAGTATAGGTTCACGGGTAAGTACTAGGCAATTGGTCTGAAGACCATTTTAAGCCTAGCCAAAACACAATATTAAAAATTTCCCTCTAGCCTCAAAAAGGGCAAGACAAGATAGACACAGAGAGAATTTGAGGCTGCCCATCCAATTATCTAGGTTTAACTTGAAGGTGGCAAGGGTGCTACTACTCTTGACATGTAGTGGAAGTTTGTTCCAGTAGTGAGGGATACATTGGGATGACTCTGTCATGTAAGTACTAGGCAATTGGTCTGAAGACCATTTTAAGCCTAGCCAAAACACAATATTAAAAATTTCCCTCTAGCCTCAAAAAGGGCAAGACAAGATAGACACAGAGAGAATTTGAGGCTGCCCATCCAATTATCTAGGTTTAACTTGAAGGTGGCAAGGGTGCTACTACTCTTGACATGTAGTGGAAGTTTGTTCCAGTAGTGAGGGATACATTGGGATGACTCTGTCATGCCAACAAGTCTTATTTATCTGCTGATGAAGGTTTAGTTCCTTTAACCAAGTGTTTGCTTAACCATTAGTTCTGCAAAAGAATAGAAGATCGAAAAGTTGGATCTTCCATAGCATGAAAGGCTAGACATAGATCTCCAAGGAGGCGGCTCTGTGATAGAGGAGATACCCCTACAGATCAGCTGAGAAAAGTAAAATCACAACTGAGATATCATGATCAAAACAAAGATTGTTGGCACCCAAGTCCTGGATAATTGTATCAGTTTGGAGAGGGTTGCCATATGTGTGGTAATAGGAGAGGCAGTGATTTTTCCAAAAGCAATACTGCATATTTTTTTCTTGCATTTAAGGTAAGACCATGACCAACAGACCAGGTTTTGTTCTGGTCTAGGCCCTGCTGGAGTATATGAGTGTCTAAGTTGAATTTGACAGTTGAATCTTGTTTGTTGTCATCAGAAAACTTAGCCAACCCCCCTTGACATTTGCTTTCACTTCTCAGAAGTAGATGCAAATCAAAATAGTTTTGAGTTCAGGGTTTGAAGGTCATCTATGTAATTATTTATTAGATTAACAGTTATGTGCTGTCTGACTTTACATATGTTACTTGTGAGGCTAATAGGTCAGTAATTTAAAGGATCTGTTGTGGGAATCATCTTTCTGAAATGGAGCTACTTGCTTTGGATGGCTGGGAGCAGGACCACTCTGTCCTCACAGGCACTGTGATCAGGCAGACTTTTGTGATCTACCTCTTCTCTTGTTCATATAAAACAAGTTCAGATCACTGTTCTCTGCTTCCAGAAATCTTACTAATGTGTTTGATGTTTGAAAATAACCTACCCTGAGCCAGTGCCTCTGGAAGTCAGGTCAGATGGGTGGATGTGCATCTGCCACTAATAATAATCCATGTTTGATACTGCAGCAGGGATCCCAGTATTAGAACACGTACTTCTATAGTGAATTTATCACACAGTTGTACTTTTTCCCCCTGAAAAACAGTCTTGCAAGTAACACACACCTCAGAAGTTGCCAATGCTTGCATTTGCTCACTTCCATTTATTGGACTACATCATGGTCCCTGACACATTCTATATGAAAACACCATTATTTGATTTCAGCTACAATCCTCCTGAAGCTTTCCATGACTTTTAGCCCACTTGAAAACCTAGAGCATTGTAAACAGCAGTATTATGCTGCTGTTCATAGGTTCATAGATTAGTACTAGGCTAACTGCCCTTGCGAGCTATTTTAAGCCTAGCCAGTTATCCCTTGAGACTCAAACCCTGCACCTTGTGTTTGTAAGGCAAACACCTTAACCATTAGGCCACCCTCCCAACCTTTTATTACAGATTTCTCTCTCTCTCTCTCTCTTTTTTTTTTTTTTTTTGCAGTCTTGAAGTACTGTAGTGCAGCTGTACTCATTTGCACAGCCCACCTTTGGGGCTCTTCCTTCTCAGGTATAAGGAAGTGGGACAATTATGGAATTCTGCATACTGCCCTGTTAAAGATTGATGATGTACCTTATTAAAGTACACCCACAGTTTTATCTCTAGGGCAGATAGTGTTCTGACAGTGCTTCAGGCATTTACTTATGTATTGTGAGGGAGTTATTCAGTAACATACCCAGCATGTTCAGAAATATCAACATTATGAAAAAGACTAACATACTCTTCTTTCAGTGAGGATGTTTTAAGTTTTAAACACATCATTTAAACTGGATATTCTATTCAGATGCATTAAAGCATTCCTTTTATTTTTACGCTTACTCCCATAGTGGAAATATCTAAGTGGGGTGTGAAATGAAATGTCAGGTGAGATATACAAGAGCTTTCAGCCCTGCTGTGTCAACCTGGATCCCATAAGAGAATCCTGTACTGCTAATTATATCAAGTGATGCTTCATAATTTAGTGGGCTGCTGTAGGTATTTCACAAATACATTTGTCCAAGAAGGCTGCTAATGTAGAATTGTCACACTGCTTGAATGTCAGCTGTTCGTGTCAGCCTCTTTCTTATTCTTGTGTGCCAAACCTGCATTACTCACAGAGTTGTTTTTACTGAATTCAAATGTAGACTACAGGGACAGGGTGCAGACGTTTTCAGAATTAAAAACAAAGAATAAGAATAATTACTTGGCAAGCACATAAAAATCTCAACACACTGCATGTCTGAACCACAGTTAACAAGGAGGGGCAAAGTTGCATCATGTGTTGCGCTATTATGGAAAGAAGAAGCCTTGGCAAAAAAAAAATCATAATGGCTTCCCATTGTTCATTGCTTTGGAAAACAAGCTGACATGAAAGTAACTACTAAAGGCAGGTTTATATGTACTGAACAGAATATAAAGCATGTGATTGCAACTACATTTTTTGTTTTTCCACTTACTTGTCCTTTAACATTGTTACATAATTTTAAAACATTGTTCAGAGTTTTTGACACTCTAGAAATATTTATGCTTTAAATATATTTAATTTTGAATGTATTCAGGCATGTAGCTACAGGCTTCACAATTTGTGTACTTGTATCATGAGTGATCTTATACTGGGGTAGGGAAAGCAATGTTAGGTGACAATTCATCTTAAAAGTACACAAGTGTACTTTATTTACTTTCCTAAAATCCTAAGGGGTGTTGCTTTAGACTGGGAATATGGGTGGCTATTATTTTTTGCTTTCCCAAGTGTAAAGTTACCCCATTTTTGGTTGCAGCTACCACTGGTGATCATTGTGTAGTACACTGTTCCAGTAGTCTTCACATTTGGGTCTTCTGCTGCAGAAGGCTCAATTTGTTTTAAACACCTTTATTGAATTATCACTTGTGACATAGACAAATTTAAATTTATACAGTGAGGGATGTCTTCTCATGCCATCTTCAGTTCTTTCTTGCTGCAGTTCTTGAATTTCAGTGTGTATCACACAGGCCATTATCAGTCCATTGGTTTAGACTCGCCTCCAAAGTGGGTAGGTAAGTTACCCCATTTTGAAAAATCTTATTGTATCTTCTCTGCATGCTTTTATATGTAGAATATTTTGTGCTTCAGGGCACTATATTGGAGTGGTTGCTAAGCTAAATAATTGTTTTACCTGTGGAAAACAAATTTCACACACAGGCTTTTACAGGCAGTATGTGCTCTGTCTGGATCTCAGGGTGCATTGAAGCCTTATGGTTGCACTGTACCCCGTTTAACAAGAAGTCTGTAAAGCAGACAGCTAAATCTCTCCAGGACTACCTCAACATGAAAAAGTTCCACTTCCGCAGATGCCCTGCCAAAAAAAAGAATGCAAGTTAACTGAGAAGCACCCTCGAGAGAAGGAATGCCAGTAGGCCATTAACATTCATTCCACATCTGAAGGCCACCTTAGGCTCAAGGGCATTAGATCTGATGAGGCATTTCCTCAGCCTCCAACATCAGTGCCTGTTTTTGCCAAGTTCTCTAGCGTTGTCCCACTAGAAGTCACCCATGCATTGGGACTATGGCACATTTTCCTAAGCTGAAGTCATTCTGCTACTGATCACTCCAGGTCATGCTTCTCTTTGTAGTCTTATGGTTCTATTGCAGTAATTAACAAGTGTGGAAGTAATTTCACCTTCAGTGTGTGTCCATGAGTATATCTGTGGAACTGCAATGAAGGTCTAGGACACCTACTGGTATTGTGAAGTCTTTAGAGCAGCCCACCTTCAAATTGTAATTCATTTGCACAAATTTTGGATGTTTTGAGGTAGGTAATTCTTCTGCCCTTCTCACATCCCAGGCTCCCTCTCAAAAGGAAACTGACCCAAGATGTTGTATTGTTTCTTAAAGGCCTGCAGTTTTCCTCACATCCTTGTTCAGGAAAGGAAAAGTAAGCCTTCCTCCTCAGAATATTCTTACTGTCTGACATTGTGGTGGATGAACTGTCATAGGTATCCCAGATGTTCTTTGTGTTTCACATTTGCAGTCATTACATTAGGGTAATCTGCTTGCAGTAGCCCTCAGTCAGCTTGATTAACAAAGTCTTGGGTCCTGCGTCGGTTGCTGTCCCTTCTTCCATGACATCAAGTCGCCAGGGGTATAAAACATGCAGCCAACACCATTACATCAGTCTTTCTTGCTGTGCAGTGCCCGAAGCAGAAGCAGTTCGCAAGTGCCGGTCGGCCGACTCCTGAAATTTTCGTTTTCGAGTTTCAGTCTTCAACTAAAGCTAAGTACCCCGGTGGGGAATCTTTTTCTTGCTCCTTACCGATGTCAGTAAAAGTTAATAATTGCATTACTTGTGGAAAGCAAATACCTCATAACGATTTTCATTTGTACTGCATTCCTTGCCTAGACCCTGACCACAATGTACCTTGCTGTCGGTTTTGTGCTTTATTTAATCAGCGCACTATCCGTCTTCGGTATATTTTCGCCTTTAAATATTTTGGTTCTAAGTTTAATTCTCCAGAAATGTCATTGGTTAGCCATCCGACTACCGGGATTCTGAAAAAAATGCAAAGATAAAGACAGAGACAGGCTGCCGAGGTCCAAAACTGCCGACGATGCTTCTCCTAAGCTAGTGAGGCGCTTTTGCAGTCCCTGATACCTGCTACTTCTGATTCGCAGGCCTCTACTGAGACCCATTCAGTGTCCGGTATGCCACAAGATGCTTCAACTATGGAACCCGCGGATGTCTGTACCTTGGATGGGTCCGGAGCCACTGTGCAGGCACTGGCTTCTGAGGGTGTATTCAGGCATACGGACTTGCATATTAAACTGACGCCTCCTTCTTCACTTATGTCTAACTCTTGAACCATGCCTAAAAAAGCAATGCCCAGGCCACATGCTTAGGCCTCTATGCCTAAAAAACAAATGATAAGAATGGCTGAAGATCTAATATCTCTAATCAGGGGTAGCCACCCCCCCTTCTAAGAGGCGTAGGACTGAATTTGTTTATGAATCTTCTGACCAGGATTCTGTTTTTTCTGATTCTTCTGATGATCTGGATTTGACCTTATCTACTTATGAGGATTCTGATGCAGAGGACCCTATTCCCTCTGCTTCCCCTCCAGAGGATTTTTCTTTTGATGAAACCTTATATACTCTAAGGGAGCATTTCCACTGGGAAAGCCAGGATTTTTTCTGATTCAAAAAAGAGGCTTAGGGATTTCTTACTCCTACCTCAGCATAGGCCTTTAGCTATTCCTCCTGTACTAGACATTGTTGATGATGCTTTTTCAGAATCTAGTTTGACCCCTGATTCCTTGCCTCCTGCTCCCAGAAAACCTGACAGATACTACAGGGTCCCTGAATCACACAAGTTCCTTTTTAAAAATCCTATTGCGGATCCAGGGACTATTTCACAGGGGCCCAAGAGCATTAAGGCTTCTACTGCTAAAAGTCCTATCCCTTCTGGTGGAGACACCAGGCCACTGGATAGATGGGGTAAGAAGGTTTACACTTCTGCAACCTTGGCCATTAGGGCTTTAAACTGCCAGTTTCATATGTTAAAGTATCAGCAACATGTTATTGGATTGCTTAAACAGAAAATTATGTTGATTCCTGACTGTATGGAAAATAAAGAATTACAGGATTTAATGTATTCTGCTGAACAGGTTGGAAAACATACTTTGCAATGTGGTTTTGTTTCATTAGAGGCCTCTTGCAGGGCTGCTGTTACTGGGTCTGTGCTCAGAAGGCATGCTTGGCTTAAGGAGCATTCTTTGCCTGATCATGTTAAAGCTAAATTGTTGCATGCTCCCTTAAATCAAGACCGCCTGTTTGGCAACAAGGCCGAGGAAGTTCTTAAAAAGATGGAAGATAAAGCTAAATTTGTGCAGGCTCTTAAAGATTTCTTACAAGTTCAGCCTCCTAGATTTAGTAGGCACTGGCACTCTAACAATTGGTCCTTTCTAGCCCCTTCCAGGTCTTCTCAAGCCAAACCCAGACACAGCAAAAAACCCAGGTTTCAGTCCCAGGGGACATACAGGACTAAGCAGTGGGGGGGGGGGGTCTCCACTTTCAAATCTGGGAGTAATAAGACTCCCCCCTATGGTAAACTGCCTCAATTACTTCCTTTTAAAATTTCCAAGCACTTATCAACTGACTGCCCCTTTGGGGGGAAAGATTGCTCTTCATGCAAAGAACTGGGAACCCATTACCCAGGACAAATGGGTTTTAAATATAGTGTCCCAGGGATACAGATTTCACTTTCACACGTTGCCAACACCAAGCGGGTGGCTGGAATTACCCCCAAATCAGTGGGCATAGGCCCAAAAACAAGTACTTTCTCTCTTAAGCTTGGAGGCTGTTCAGTTGGTACCAGAAGAGGAAAAGGGACAAGGTTTCTACTCGAGACGTTTCCTAGTACCCAGAAAAGACAATTCATGGTGTCCTATCCTGGACCTGTCTACTCTATACACCTTTTTGGAGATTCCAAAATTCAAGATGCTGACTCTTCGCCAATTACTTGCTATGCTAGGCAAAGATGCCTGGTTGGCAACATTAGATTTAAAAGAAGCATACCTGCACATCCCAATCAGGGAATCTTGTAGAAGATACCTACACTTCAAAGCAGGCTACACGCACTATCAGTTCTCTGTATTGCTCTTTTTATCTACTGCATCCAGGGTATTCACAAAGTGCCTAGCTCCAGTTATTGCATTTTGCAGGCAAAGAAATATTCAAATATACCTATACCTGGACGATTGTCTAATTCAGGCAGAAGGCCAGGACATACTTTTGAATCATCTGGCCTTTGTACAAAGGGTTCTAACTTGTCTGGGGTACACCATAAATGGAAATAAATCACACCTGGTACCCTGTCAACAAATTATATTCCTGGGAGCAAGCTTGAATACAACTTCCCAGATGGCTTACCTCACGTCAGAGAAACAAATTAATTGGACAACCTACTTCAAGCAAGTGGCCACAAAAACCCTGCTATCTGCAAGACAAATACTGCAAGCCTTGGGGTTCGTGGCCTCCTGCATTCTTCTAATTCCATATGCAAGATGCATATGAGGAAACTACAGTGGTATCTAAAAAGCCTTTGGTGTCAACATTCTCAGGATCTAGAAGCAGTGATTCCTATCATACCTTGCCTATGCCTAGAGTTCCTTTGGTGGGCAGAGGCCTGCCACCAAAACAAGGGACTACCTTTCACACCACCCCCTGCCGCCCAAACCCTAACAACAGATGCATCAGACTATGCATGGGGGGCTCACCTGGCAGGGAAGTGCATTCAGGGCAAATGGAACCCAAGTCAAATGCACCTGCATATCAATCAAAAAGAAATGTTAGCTGTAAAGAATGCTCTGACAGCTTTCAAGGACCACATTCTTCCAGGACAACTAATAGTAAAGACGGACAACACCACTGTTATGTGGTACATAAACAAGCAGGGGGGTTCACATTCTTACCCCCTCTGCAGACTAGCCATGGCATTGTGGAACACAGCCTTGAGCTACCAAGTGCACCTACAAGCTCAATTTCTGCCAGGAAAATTAAATACACTGGCAGACGGACTAAGTAGAAACCTCATGGACCCACACGAGTGGAAACTAGAACCAAGGATTTTCAACATGTTGACAAGCAAATGGGGGAGCCCAGATATAGACCTGTTTGCCTCTCCCCAGAACTACCATTTAGACAAATGTTGCACAAGGACTCCCCACAAACAAGCCTGGAAAGTGGACGCTCTGTCCTTCAGCTGGAAAAATCTGTTAGTCAGTGCCTTTCCCCCTCTGCCTCTGCTCTCCAAAGTACAACTAAAAATCAAACAGGACAAACCAAGGATGATTTTGATTGCTCCAGACTGGCCACGCCAAAACTGGTACCCCCTCCTGTGCAATGTGTCACTGTTATCCCCATGGCACCTGCCTCAGACTCCTTCCCAGTTGTCTCAGCAGGAGAACCAGATTCTGCACCCTCAGCTTCTAACACTAAACCTTGCAGCCTGGCTAATTACCTAATCTCTCCTTTACCATCCCTCAGTAAACCTGTGATGGATATTATTTTAGAGGCAAGGAGGCCTAGTACTAGAAAATCTTATGATGAAAAATGGAAATGATTCTGTGCCGGAACCAGTCTCAAGGGATGAGCACAGCAGCACCCAGTTTACCTCAACTGAGATGCTTCACAAGGGCCTGTCTTTTTCCTCCATTAAGTCCATGCCTCAGCCATTTCAGCTCATTATAACACAGAACCTTCCCTCTTCTCTCATCCACTGATCATCTTCTCTCATCCACTGATCAAGCAGTTCCTCAGAGGGGCCATAAATTTGAGACCACACAGGAGAGCTCCAACCCCAGCCTGGGACCTTAACTTTGTCTTAGAGAAACTCACTTTACCTCCTTTCAAGCCAGCTGCTACTGCAGACTTAAAATTTCTTTCTTGGAAAACAGCTTTCCTTTTAGCAGTCACTTCAGCTAGAAGGGTATCTGAATTACAGGCCCATATGGCAGTGGAGCCTTTCATCAGCTTTCTTGCGGACAGGGTGTCCCTCAGAGCCAATACAACCTTCATGGCCAAGGTGATATCCAGTGTGGCTCTTAATCAGTCCATTCATTTGCAAACCTTCTTTCCCAATCCACAGAACAAAAAGAAAGGGATACTGCATTCCTTAGATGTGCACTGACAACTTAGATTCTACTTGGACAGGACTAAACCTCAAAGGAAAATCTGAACAACTGCTGGTGGCATTTGCTGCAGAGGCAGAGGAGAAGGCTATTTCAAAGCAAACCATTTCTAAATGGATAGGCCATTACATTCATTTCTGCTGTAAGCACCATGGAAAACCTATCCCACAGGGGATCAGACTTCACTCCACCAGGGCTGCATCTACCTCTACAGCCTTTCTCAGAGGCGCCCCTACCAGGGACATCCTAGAAGCTGATACCTGGAGTTCTGTACATACTTTCACCAAGCATTATTATTTGCCAGTTTTCTCTAAATCCAGAGCTGGCTTTGCCACTGCAGTCTTGCAGGACCTTATAGCTGGTCCTAGTGCTATCTAAATTCCTCCTCCCAACCATAGCTTTGGGAATCTACCCAAATGTAATGACTGCAACAGTGAAACACGAAGAACATAGTACAGTTGTGTACAGTTACCATAAATGTAGATGTTCGAGTGTATTTACTGTTTCACTCCTGGTTATCCACCCTCCAGCCCCCTAACTTCTTTTGGCTATACCTCTACTTTCCTTTACTATGCTTAAAAGTCTTTTGGTGTATTTGCTTTTTTGTTGGAGGTATATCATTGTACTTTTATATTTAATTGCTTCCCATTCCCTGACATCGGGCAAGAAAAACTGATGTAATGGTGTTGGCCGCATGTTTTATACCCCTGATGACCTGACGTCATGGAAGAAGGGACAGCAACCGACGCAGGACCCAAGACTTTGTTAATCAGGCCAACTGAGGGCTACCTGCAAGCAGATAACCCAAATGTAATGACTGCAACAGTGAATAAACTCGAACATCTACATTTATGGTAAGTGTACACAACTGTACTATCCTCCACCACCACCACCACCAATTATGATGCACACATTAAGGAGACCTTAAACTCTGGTTCTCCACCAGAGTGTCACACATTTGGTGCTACCTTCAGTAGTATGATGGATCTGTTTAAGTGGGAACTAAATATTTCCCTATTGCCAAGAAACAATATAGGGAGCTTTTAGATTAATAGAGCCAAGACTTCTAGCTATACCTCCAGTAATAGAGGCCTTAGAGGATGCTTTTACTTGCGAGTCCATGAATCCTGACTCCACAACCCCTTGCTCCTAGCAAACCTGGCTGTTTTGGCATGGCTGTGGGTTCTTTTACATGCCTATTCAAAATTACTGTTGCTGATCCATCTGTGGTGTTCCTTCATGCCAGGAAGGAGTTTGATGGGGGTGTAGCCAAAACTTTCCAGTGAAACGGACACTGACAAAGCAATTGAGATAGTGGAGCATTTGGGAAGAAAGTTTACACTTCTGCAAACCTAGCCTTCAGAGCATAAAGTGGTAAACAGATATTTTAAAATGTCATGAGACTCTCCTATCTGAAATGAAAAGACAAGGCAGGGGAGGTTGAAAATTAAGTTCTCAAAGATAAGATGCTGGGATTTAGCCTCTTCATCTGTCAACCTGACAGGCATGCTGTCAAGCATGGCTATGATGCTGAGATTCAGCCACTGTGTCTGTCAATCAGAGACATATGAGGTTGAGGACTCAACCCCTGCCAGGTCATGTTCTAATGTGATTCCTTAGTGTGCCACTGGACACGGAGCTACTCTTTGGACCCACTGTGGAACAAGTAGTTATGAATCAGGAGGAAAGTAGGAATACCATCTCTTTTCCTAGGTACAGGCAAACCAGCCCCACCAACAGTTGGCCTTATCACTGGAGGCAGGAAAATGAAACAGTTAAAAGGTTTAAAAAAAAGGCCAGTACAAGAGAAAATATCCAGAAAAAAGAAAATCCTGGATAATCTGCGACCCTTACCATCGCCTGTCTTTTGTGTAACTGGCCATAATATAGATACTTCTTCACAATCTCTAACTATCTGACTATCACCTATCCCTCTCCAGTACTATCTCTGTCTCCCTTTTACTTGAACCTCCTTAATACTGCTGCATAATCTGTAACCATCTCCATCCTGTAATTGCTTCACCGTCTCCTACTCAGTATCTGTTTTCAGCAGATTCCATTTGAAAATAACTAGACTCTTATAAGCTTGATATTAGCCAATATGTTACTGTATTTTTCATGTGTGTCATGTTTTATTGACTATTATATCATTACAATTCTATGTATATTCATTTTCTATTCTGTGTATGTACATTTACTGATGTTCATCATGCATACAGCTGCAGTAATCACAGATGGGTTCTCTGCCATCAGGCGGGTCCTCAGTCGGCCGAATTCCAAAGTCTAGGTCCGGCGTCGGTTGTTGTCGCTTTCTTTCCTGACGTCAGTGAGGCAGGTGTATATAAGACACAGCCGACGCCATTTTCTTCAGTCTTTTTTGCCGCGCGGTGCCCGAAGCAGAAGCAGTTCGCAAGTGCCGGTCGGCCAGCTCCTGAATTCTGAAAATTGGAAACCGAAGTCTTCATTAAAGCTAAGTACCCCGTTGGGGAAACTTTTCTTGCCTCAGACCGATGTCAGAAAAAGTTAACAATTGTATTTCTTGTGGGAAGCAAATACCGCATAAGTATTTCCATTCCCTGTGCATACCTTGTTTAGGCCCAGACCACGACGTCTCGGGCTGTCGCTTTTGTGCTACTTTCAATAAACGCACTATTAAGCGTTGGGCGGAGTTCGCCCAACACTTTTTTGGTACAGCCTTTGATTATAAAATGTCATCGGAGACTCCGACTACCGTTTTGTCCAAAAAACGCAAGGACAAGGACCGACACGCGAGGGCCGCATCCCCACCAACACCACGTCAAAACTGGCTACACATGGTCCGGTTCTCAGCGAGACACCTATGCCGTCCCTGACTACCGACGACACTTCTTTGGCGGTGTCTTCTGTAACCGAGACCGCAGGTACTTCGGCCCATACCCAGACTACAACCACCGAAGCCACTGTGAGCATTGAGCCTCCTACTGTGGACAGGACCACTTCCACCCATGGTGTCTTTAGACCTTCATCCTCCTTTTCCATTAAGGCCTTTACTAAGTCCAAATCAGCCAGGCATCCCAAGAGGCCTGTTGCACAGGGCCCATCTCCAGGCCCCATGCCTAAAAAACAGATGCTTAAAATGGCTGAGGATTTAATTACTCTTATCAGGGTTTCCCAACCCCCTCCAGACAAGAGACCCAGAGTGGAGGAAGATTCTCCCTCTTCTGATCAGGGCTCCATTTTTTCAGAACATTCTGATGTAGAGGAACACTCTTACTCCCCTTTTGAAGATTCTGATGCAGAGCAGTCCATTCCTTCTGTATCTCCTCCTGAGGATTTTTCTTTTGGGGAAACCTTGCACACCTTGAGGGAACACTTCCATTGGGAAGGCCAAGACTTTTCTGATTCCAAGAAAAGACTTAGGGAATTTCCTTTGTTACCTCAACACAGACCTCTGGCGATACCTCCTGTCTTGGACATACTTGATGATGTTTATTCGGAGGCTTGCCTTAATCCGGATTCCCTGCCTCCTGCCCCAGTCAAGCCTGATAGGTACTACAGAGTTCCTAACTCTCACCATTTTCTTTACAAAAGCCATAATGCTGACCCTGAAACCATTTCTCAAGGCCCCAAGGGAATGAAGGCCTCTACTGCTAAGAATCCACTACCTTCCGAAAGAGTGTCAAGATCCTTAGAAAGGTGGGGAAAAAAGGTTTATACCTTGGCCACCCTAGCCATGAGGGCTTTAAATTGTCAGTTTCATATGCTTAAATATCAGCAGTTTCTGTTATCACAATTAAGAAATAAAATGTCTCAACCTGAACAACCAGATATGAAGGAGTTGCAGGATATGATGCATAGTGCAGAACAAGTGGGTAAGCACACCTTACAATGTGGCTATGATGCCCTAGAGGCCTCAAGTAGAGCTGCTGTTACAGGATCAGTCATTCGTAGACATGCCTGGCTTAGGGAAGAAATCTTGCCTGATCATGTGAAAGCTAAACTTCTAGATGCTCCTTTACAAAAGGATGTGTTATTTGGTACCAATGCTGAGGAGATATTACGGAAAATGGAAGAAAAAGCCAAATCTATGCAAACTGTCAAAGCTTTTCTACAGGTTCAACCACCACGTTTTAGCAGAAATTGGCCTTCTAAAAACTGGTCCTTTCCAGCCATGGACAAGCCCCAAAGGGGTAGATACAGGCGCACAAGGGGCAGAGGACAATCACAAGGATCATATAGAGGCAGGCAATGGCAAACTCCAGCACCAAGAGGTGGCGAAGACAGTGCACAACAATGCAGGAAACAAACCCAATGACTTCCTCCTTTCCATGCCAAGCAAGTCTCAGCTGGCAGCACCCTTGGGAGGAAAGCTGGCATTATTTACAAGAAATTGGCATATTGTCACAACAGACAAATGGATCCTGGATGTTATAAACAGAGGCTACAGATTTCATTTTCACACTCTTCCAAAAATGAGAGGCATGCCAAACCTGCCACACAATCAAAGGGCAGAGGCACAACTACAAATTTCAAAGCTCATAGACATGAAAGCTATTCAAGAGGTACCTACTCACGAACAAGGTCAAGGGTTTTATTCCAGACTATTTCTGGTACCAAGGAAAGGAACCGACTGGAGACCCATTTTGGACTTATCCATCCTAAACACATTCTTACTGCACCAAAATTCAAGATGCTCACATTACAGCAGCTTCTTCCCATGCTGGGCAAGGAGTTTTGGCTGGTAACATTGGACCTCAAGGAGGCATACCTGCATGTCCCAATCAGACAAAGTTGCAGAAGATACCTCAGATTTCTTGCAGGTTCAATCCACTATCAGTTCTCTGCATTGCCCTTTGGCTTATCTACTGCGCCCAGAGTATTCACGAAATGCCTGGCATCAGTAATTGCCTACTGCAGACTTCAAGGGATACAAATTTAACCTTATTTGGACGACTGCCTGATCCAAGCGGACAGCAAGCACATATTTCTGGAACATCTGGCTTATGTAGCACGGTTACTGCAGTCTCTGGGATACACAATCAACAAAGAGAAATCCAGGCTAACACCATCTCAGAAAATAACTTTCCTGGGTGCCAACTTGGACACAAACCCAGATGGCCTATCTTATGCCAGAAAAACAGGGGCAACTCACTCAGTACTTCAAAATACTAGCAAAATGTACCAGGCTTACTGCAAGGAAAATCCTGCAGGCTCTGGGCTTCATGGCATCTTGCATTCTTTTAATCCCATGTGCAAAGTTGCATATGAGGAAACTTCAATGGTACCTAAAAAAACTATGGTCTCAACACAGCCACAGTTTGGAAACAATAATACCAATAATTCCATGTTTGCAACAGGAATTTCTATGGTGGGCCCAAGCATGTCAAACAAACACAGGTCTACCATTTTGCAAGCCTCAAGCAAAACAAGTCATCACAACAGACGCTTCAGATTACGCCTGGGTGGCGCACATGACAGACAGGTGCATTCAGGGCAAATGGTCAAAAAAGGAAAAGCACCTTCGCATCAATCAAAAAGAAATGCTAGCAGTGATAAATGCAATTACAGCTTTCAAAGACCTCCTGCATCCAGGACAATTATTGATAAGAACAGACAACACCACAGTAATGTGGTACATACACAAACAAGGAGGAACACATTCATACCCCCTGTGCAGACTAGCCATGACACTTTGGAGCTTGGCTCTGGAATGGCAAATCGAACTTCAAGCACAGTACTTGCCAGGCTTGGAAAACACGCTGGCAGACAATCTAAGCAGAAATATGACAGATCCACACGAATGGAAGTTGCATCCTCAAGTGTTTACAAAGATAATCCAAGCGTGGGGGAGGCCAGACATAGATCTCTTCGCCTCCTACAGGAATCATAAATTGGAAAAGTTTTGTTCAAGGACCTTTCATCCAAAGGCATGGAGAGTGGACGCCCTTTCATTCAGTTGGACAGCATGGACAGTTTACGTTTTCCCACCTCTGCCTCTTCTGCCCAAGGTGCTATTGAAAGCAAGAGCAGACAGACCGAAGATGATACTGAATGCTCCAGATTGGCCAAGGCAACACTGGTACCCACTCCTGAGGAGCCTAACACTTACTCCTCCCTGGTCCCTACCTCTAATGCCTCTTCTACTGACTCAGCACAGCTACAAAACTCGTCAGTCAGCTGAAAACGCCCAATCTCGCTGCATGGAAAATTCCTTAACACCACAACAGACCCTACTCTCCAAAGAGGTGCAGGATGTCATTTTGGAGGCCAGAAGGCCATCTACTAGAAAGGCTTACTCTGCGAAATGGAAACGGTTTTGCTCTTGGAATGAGAAAAAAGGCCAGGACCCTAGAAAACTGACTTTGCCTCAGGTATTACAGTATCTAGCTGAGCTGCTGAACAGTGGACTTTCATTTTCCTCCATAAAAATCCATGCCTCAGCCATTTCTGCAGAATTCAACACGGATCCACCCTTATTCTCTCACCCACTGTTAAGACAGTTCCTCAGAGGGGCTAAGAATATAAGACCACCAAGGAAACAACCAATACCAGCCTGGGATCTTAATTACATTCTAGAAAAATTAACATTGCCTCCCTTTGAACCAGCTGCCTCAACAGATTTGCAATATTTGTCCTGGAAAACAGCTTTCCTTCTGGCCATTACCTCAGCTCGTAGGGTTTCGGAACTACAAGCCCTCATGGCTGTGCAACCTTTTCTCATCTTCCATCAGGACAGGGTTTCCCTTCGAACCAATCCGTCATTTATGCCTAAAGTGGTATCCAGGGTAGCTTTAAATCAAACCATACACTTACCTACCTTTTACCCCAGTCCTCAAAACAAAGGGGAAAAGCTGCTACACTCCTTAGACATCCATAGACAGCTACGTTATTATTTGGACAGAACAAAGCCCTTTAGGAAATCAGAACAACTTTTTGTGTCCTATGCTGTAGGAGCTCAAGGGAAGCCAGTTACCAAACAGACAATTTCAAAATGGATAGGCCACTGCATACGGTTTTGTTACTCCTATCATGGAAAATCTGTCCCTGCAGGCATCAGATCCCACTCCACCAGGGCCACAGCTACCTCTACAGCCTTCCTCAGAGGAGTTCCTACCAAAGATATTTTGGAGGCAGCCACTTGGAGTTCTGTGCATACCTTCACAAAACACTACCACCTGCCTTTATATTCCAAAACTAGAGCAGGCTTTGCCACTGCTGTGTTGAAGGGCATTCTGGCTCATCCCAGTTCCACCTAGTGACTACCACCCTGTGCGTAGCTTTGGGATTCTACCCATCTGTGATTACTGCAGCTGTATGCACGATGAACATAGTACAGTTTTGTACCTACCATAAATGTAGATGTTCGAGTGCTAATACAGCTGCAGTACAGGTTTCCTCCTCCTTCCCTCTTGGTAAAGGCCTAGGGTCTAACCCCTCTTCATACAACCTGATTGGGTTATCCTTCTATGGTATATTTGCTTACAACTACTGATTTTTGATTATATTGCATTGCATGTATATATATATATATATATATATATATATATATATATATATATATATATATATATTGCCTTCCTTCTGGGGGCACCTGACATCTGGGGCAAGAAAGACTGAAGAAAATGGCGTCGGCTGTGTCTTATATACACCTGCCCCACTGACGTCAGGAAAGAAAGCGACAACAACCGACGCCGGACCTAGACTTTGGAATTCGGCCAACCGAGGACCCGCCTGACGGCAGAGAACCCATCTGTGATTACTGCAGCTGTATTAGCACTCGAACATCTACATTTATGGTAGGTACAAAACTGTACTTTCTATGTATGTACATTCATTTATTTATTTATTTATTTTTAACTGTCATGTCATTACTAGTCCATGTATGTATGTAAATCTTGTATAATTACCTTCTACTCATTCTGTAAAATGGATCATTTCTCCCTGGGCCTCCACTGAAAATGGGACTTGTGCCCAGTCAGACTTTTCTGGTAAAAAAAAAAAAAAAAAAAAGTTATAAATAACAAGCCCATCAGCAAGAGAAGTTTAAAGGCCCAAGGGGGTGAGACCCCAAGAAGGATCATCTGTGAATGACCCATTTTCTTCCCTCCCATTAACTGTCAAATTCCACTCAAACCCACTCTTCCAAACCCTTTTTCTTCTCCTCCTCATCCTGACATCCAAAGAGTAGGGGGTCACCTGGCCATTGTTGTAGAAGAGTGGAAAAAAATTGCAGAAGGCAAACACTTCCTGAAAAATCTCAAAGGCACATAGTTCAGTCTCTGCTACAACACCTTTTGTTAGCGGTTAACATTGAGAGAGGCAAAGTAACAAAACAAAAGCTTCTACTCAAGACCTTTTGTAATCCCAAGAAGAAAGGGTCCATGGGGGCCTATATTAGATCTCTGAAAATTCAGTTCAGTGAACGGCATTTTCTGTGCACTTACTTCGAACATGCCATTAGTCGATCTGTTCATACTGAAATCACGGTACAGTGAAGATCGGAAAATTTTCCCTTTACTCACTTTAGTGTGATCTCGGAGTTGGTATATACAAGAGTGGAATTTGATGAACAGCATTTCCAATGAAATGCCGTTCATTTAAGTGGGTTTTCGATGATTTAATATAGATCTGGTCCATGGATATACCAAGGCCACTGAGTAATATAACCATGCACTTTCTGCCAGTACCTTCCCTTAGGTTACACTGTACCAGTCAATTCTGGAGTAAATTTGTAGGTAAACAACCAGTCATCTGGTTTATGTTTAAAGGAAGATCATGAGTTGCACTGCATAACATGTTAGTTTAAGAGGTGCTGAGTTATAAACCAGTTCCAAAACTGTATTTTATTTGTTTGTCGTTTAAGATTTAAATCCTTATATTGGTAGACATGCTGGACTTGTGGAGAAAAAGGAGCTCCTGGACAACCGAGTCTCTAAAGGCATGATAAGTGAGACAGAAATCTCTTCTCAAAAGAATGTAAGACACTGAAAAAGGAACAGCACTCCCAGCTTCTCTTGCTAGCTGAGGCACTTTAGGCCTGTGAACTTTTTGGTTTGGAAACTTTGGGGTCTTTCTAATTGTTTGATATGTTTAGTCATATACACCCCAAAGGGGCATTGTACTCAGTAATTGGGCAGATCAATGCTGAGTGTAAGGCTGTTAATACAACTTGAGACCTTGTTGATATTCCTTTGCCAATTAACTGAGTTAAGTAAAAGGATTTGCTGGCAACCGTTGTCACATGATGCTCAAAAGAGAGGAAATTATCAACCCAAGTACCTAGGCCCCTAACTACATTTTCATTTTGCAGTGATATGTTGTCTATACAGTAGGATGAGCAGAGGGATCATCCATCCAAAGTGATGATACTATACTTTGTGGCATTTAGTTTGAACTCTTTTTTTTTAGGACACCAAGAGTTTACTAGGGAGAGTTCATTCTGGATGTTTGGTGTGTCAGAGGGTGACTTAAGTCGCAGTTTGCATTCATCTGCAAAGTTTGTTAGCCTGAGGTTTTGGCTCTCTACTCAAGAGATCTAAAAAGTAAATACCAAAAAGTTGTGGTCCCAGCATCAAGCCAAAGGATACCATTGGTTGCTTTCTTTTTCTGATGAAGCACTGTTTAAGTTATGCCTTTCAGCTAGTGTGTCTTTTCTCCTTACCACATATATATGGGTTGATTTTTAAACCATTTAGTTTTTGCATGACTGTCATGGGGAATGATGTTGAAGTCCTTGGCCAGGTCAAGATACCTTGTATGCACTGCTTGGCCACCATCTACAGTCTCCATAACCTCTTTGAAGAAGTTTTACAGATTAAATTGACAGTATCTACCCTTCACAAAATGAAACAGTTGGAGGCCAAGTCTAATAAGACTCTTGTTATCACAACTTATAAGATCAGTTACAATATGTACTATGGCTTTGCAAATGAGTAAAGCTGATAGGTTTGTAATTACCCTGGTCAATTACAAGACCATTGTTGTGGAGAGGCATCATCATTGCAGTGCGCTACTCATTTGAGCCAAAGCCAGTAGCCAAAATAAAAATTATGTACTCACCGTAACATTCCATCTGTGTTCTCCATTTTCATTCTTCCTCAACGAATGGGTTCAGGTCCGACCCTTGGATCTGACTTGGCCACTTTCTTTAGATTCTAGGAGCCGACTCTCAAGCTGCTCCCTTACCCATAATGCTCTTGATCACTGAATTACCTCAGATCTAGTTTGTTGCTATTATACAATATCTCAGTAAAAAAAAAATTTCTGAAAATAGCTAAGACAGAACACTGATAGCTGAAAGGTCAGGAGCTCAAACAGGAACAACCATTCTTAATAAGAATTCTTTTAGGTCACTCCCAAAGACACGGATGGGAGAAGGTGAGACAGGTGTTTAGGAAGAAAGAAAATGGACAACACAGATGGAAGTCATGGGAATACATAATTTTTATATCTGATTTAATTTTCCTTCATTCCTCAATGAATGGGACAGTGTCTCCAGCTACAATTACCTTGAGTGGCCCTCATGGAAGGATATTCAGTAACACTGCAGAACCGAATGATGCTGTCTTCCTAGAAATGATGTCCAGTTTGTAATGAGAAACAAAGGTGTGAGCATTAGACCAACTGGCAGCTGCAGAAATGCCGTCAGTGGAAGCTCTAGCTTAAAAAGCAGCTAAAGTAGCCATTGATCTGGTTAAATGTGCCTTCAGTTGTGTTGGTAAGGTTATTTATTTTTTTTGTTTATTTATTTGACAGTTTGTTTACCGGGATAGTTCATTGAGCAGAGAAGGGCCCATTTTCAATGGAGGCCCGGGGAGAAAAAGCTCCTTAAGCAGTATACAAATTGAAAATTAACCTTATGCTCACAAATTATTACACAGTTTAAGAAATTACAGTATACAATGAAAGTAAAACATAATATAAGAACAAAATCATGTTGTAACATGCTGTAATGGAGCAACAAGGAATATACCCAAATGAGAAGATTACAGATGGTACAAAACCGTAGGAGCAATGAGCCTCACACAGCATATTTAGGAATCATAGAGAAACAAGGGAGTTGCAAGTCATTGCTAGAGTAAAAGAATGTTAGAAGTAGTAGGGAGTGAGTAATATGTTAAGAGAAATGGTAGATAAGCATAGGGAGATCAATGTTATAGTTAAGTTTAGGGAGAGGGGGAATACAAAAATAGGGATGGGTTAGGCCTCTCAAGGAATAAACAGGAGAAATACAATCTGTTCTCCATTAAGCTATAGCAATCTTTGAAACTGGTTTTCTCCTCTTGGTGTTAGAAAAGGAAACGAGCAACTGATCTGCTTTGCTAAACTTCTCGGTTCTATGCAGGTAAAAATTAAGTTGTCTATTTACATCTAGGAGATGAAGGCTATATTCTCCTTTATTTTCAAATTTGGAAAGAACCCTAGAAGGTTAATGACTTGATTAATGTTTGATTCAGAGGCCACTTTAGGTAGAAAGGAAGGATTAGTGCGGAGGTAACCATATCCTTGTGAAAAATTAGATGCCGTGGTTCTGAGGGGAGTGCTTGGTCTAGCTGAAGCAATTGCCACCAAAAAGTCAAGTTTTCCAAGATAAAAACTTAAGGTCTACTTTAGCTGAGGGCTCAAATGGAGTTTATACTAAAAATTGTAATACCAAAGTCACATCCCAAGGTGGAATGGGATCTCAAATTGGAGGTCTAAGTAAGAATGTACCTTTTAGTAAAGCCTTGCACAGCTTAGTAGAAGCTAAAGGAGAAGTCTTATCGCCAGTGTGGTAGTTGGAGGTGGCTGCTAACTGTACTTTAATGGTAGAGAAACTTGCACTGGTATGAAAAATAGAGGCAGAGAAATCTAAAATAGTTAGCTTTGGAGCAGTAAAGGTCTCTAAGTCTCTCTGATGTGCCCACAAACAAAATCTTTTCCATTTGCTCTTATAAATCTTTTTGGTTGAAGGTTTGTGGGATGAAGAAAGGATTCAGTGAACTGGATAGGAAAGCCTGGATTGTCTAGCCATCATTAGAATTGCAGAAACCAAGTGGTTAACTTGAGGCCTGCCACATCCAGATGAATCATCCCTGATGAGTGAGACATGAGATTTGGACTGGGGTCCAGTGTCCGTGGAGGACATACTAGGTGAAACCATAGGAAGGGAACCCACACTTGTCAAGGCCAGAAGGGGGCAATGAGGATTATTTTTCTCTTCAACTAACTGGCTTTCTGAAGAAACTTGGGTATTAGGGGTAGAGGAGAGTAAGCATAGAGGAGACCAGAGAGCCAAACGTGGACTAGAGCATCTCTCGGTGACTGTCCCGAGGGGGGTAATTAAGGCAAAAAAACTGCTGTATTTGTTGTTGAGGAGAGAGGCAAACAGATCACAGCACAGTTGACCCCATTTAAGGAAGATCATCTTTGCTACTGATTGATTGAGAGACCACTCATGAGGAGTCAGGATGGTCCTGTTGAGCTTGTCCGCTAATATGTTGGATTTCCCCAGTATGTGCATTTGCTGCTAGATAGTGTTTGGTGGAGATCACCCATTGCCAAACACTTATTGATTATTGCCATAGAGGGTAAGATCTGGATCCCCCCTGTTTGTTGATGTTCTAGACTACTGACATGCTGTCCATCTGAATAGCAATATTTCCTAGTGGAAGAGAGCTCTGAAGGGCCTACAGCGCTAAAAGCACCACTCTCATCTAGAACATTTATATACAAATTAGTCTCTTCTTGGGACCACATGCCTTGAGCTGTCCATCCCAAAAAATGCCCCCCCCCCCAAACTGGGAGGCATCTGTGGTCAACGTGGCTTTCTGAGGAAGAAGGACAAATGAGCAGCCTTGACGAATTTCTTCAGCAGGGGCGGCCTTAGCTGAAACAGCGCCCTAGGCGAAGTACTGCTCTGGTGCCCCCTTAAGCCCCACCCACACCATACTCAAGGAACACCCCTATTTGAGCCACACCCACGGATGGGTCACCCCCACATAAGCCACTCCAGCTTTCAATGTTTAAATGCATGGAAAATCAGAACCAGGTTTTAATGATTTTGTTCTGAAGTCCCTAGTTCAACAGAGACGAAAGCGCTTAACTTTTTAATAAAGAAAATCTTATTTTTATTGGCTGTGTGAATTTTGAGGACTGCATCACTCCAGGAGGTTTTTGACTTCAGATATTATTTGGCTTCATGGGTGGGTGATGCTATTCATTTTATGGAGTTAGTCTTGACAGAAAAAAAATAAAATACCTTAGTTAAGCATGACATAGTTATAAAGTCAGAAGAAAATGTCTTACTGGATCCCTGAAGCTTGACAGGTGGTATCACTGGTGTTGGAGTAAAAAATGAATGGCACCATCACACTTTGCAATGACTTCTGTAAACTTAAAAGGTCTCTAAAATAGAAGCGTAGCTAATGCCTTGAAGATATGAATTAGTATAAAGGTTAGGGAAAGCACATTACTTTATGAGGCTAGACGTAAACAAAAATCTTACAGGCAGTCCCCTCTAACAGAGCAAGTTAAAGAGCAGACAGCTTTCTCTACCATAGATAGCAGACTTCAGCAAAAAGTGTTTTTTAGTTATATCGGGTCTCAGTCACATTTCAAAGAATTATGTTAATTTACAGTAAGGACTGAGAGTTCCACCTGCTAAGGATACAGACAATTCTGGATTCAATCTAGCTAAGGATTTGAGGGTCAACCCTTCTAAATGTACAGCTGGAATGCTTGAAGCCTCCACAAGGTATGGTCTGATGAAACTTCAACTGGGGAAAGTACAGGCTAAAAGAAATTGCTCAAGACCACACACAAAGAAGCAAGTAAGAGCTTTTTATGGCTGTATAATTATTGCAGAAGATTTATGCCTGACTTTGTCATGATAGCATGTCTAATAACATAGCCGCGAGGCATTTAAATACTACATACAATGATGCATTTTCTACCCTGTCACTCCTAGTATATGCATGTGCCCCTTTTAATAAAAAAATGCATAAACCAAGGCCCAAAAATCTACTGAATCCCCAGTGAAGTCAGGGTAGGCTCCTGAAGTTGTGTCCAAGTCTATGAATGCGTCTCTTTCCTATCCCTGCTTTAGTGTCATTAGTCTCAAAGGTTTACAGACTTCTGTGTTGGAAAAATATACAATTATAATGTAAACAATAAACATATAGGATAAAAAATGAAAGAAATAAGAGAAAAATGCATCAGTGTTACTGGAATCTTATGACACGGTGCAAAAGGTAAGTGTTCCATCTGTGGCAAAACAATTTATATGGATGCAGCGTGATAAATGAAAGAGCTAGCTCTTCAGCCTAAGACAACCCAACCATTTTTCTACTGACCACAGGCTTGGAGTGATGTTAATGGCTTGTCTCGCCTCTGTGCCCTGGCTTCTCTAGTCATTTGACTCCTGTGTCAAAAATGGAGTAAAGGGTTATGTGAAAACAAGTGCATAAACCCTAAAAAGTTGTAATGTGTATGGCCTGTGTTGCATTAGAAACAGCCTTTAGTAGTCAAAAACAAAATGTGAGCATAACCTGGACCAGTTCAGTTAAGCAGGACTGAATTAGGTGCAATTGGAAACTTGCCCCAGATATAAAACTCTGAAAAAAGTAATAAAGCAAAGTAAACTGAAAGATGCTGTAGAAAAAAATCTGTTGACGCTACTGTTTGAAAATAGATTTTTGCTATAAAGAGAGTGAGAGCTGCGTGCTCTTTGGCAAAATTACAGTTCTGTTCTAAAAAGTAGACTAATTTAATTTACCAATTTCTGAACCTTGTTGGTGCCCAAGACCATGGATTTGGATACACAGAGCAAAGGACAGTTTAGTTTCATACTAGGAAAAGTATAGTCTGTTCAAGACATATTACACTAAAAAACAAGAAACAGAAATGAGCAACAGTGCACAATCCCAGGGCAAATATTAGTTTTAATGAATAAAGTTAGCACAAAAACACTTTCGGAGAGCCCAATGTCTCACCTTCATCAGACAAATTTACAAACAACTAACAAGCATATTTATAAGGTGGTGCATCTGCAATTAAACACTCAACCTTAATTGAATAAATACTTGTTAGGTGTAATAAACACAATGAAAAGGAATTGATGTTGTAAAATCACTAAACTCTTATACGAGATAAAGTGCAAGTGCATTTATAAGTATATCCTATTTAATTCCTAATCAAGTCATAAAATACATTGTTTAAATAGGTAATAATAAAATATATATATTCATATGTATAAACTGATAAAATTATATATATATACATATATATATGTACAAAGGTCATAAAAACACTTAATAAAAAAACTGTAGTGTAGGTCATATTCACAACCTCAATTAATGTGTGTTAAAACCTAAGACAGATTTTATTTTTCAATAATTAAACATTGTTTTCAATTATTGCTAAGATAAAGCAGTTTTTATGCTAAAGTTGTTTTAAGCCTTGGAATGAAAAGACTTTTCTGCTTCTTTTTCAAAATTATTGAAGTGCAATCTCTTCTATTAACTAGAACATTCTTTTCTATTTCCTGCAATAAGCAGCATATTGGAAAAGTCAACTCTGACAGTATGAATTTGCCATGTCTGTAATAATATCCTGATGTACTGAAATCATATTTGCAATCATCATACAAAGCTCTTTATGTGCTTATCAGAAATAAACATTTCTTAACACTCCAGTCAATAATACAAAGTTGGTAACAGGACTGAAGTGCAAATTTTGTGCAACCAACAGAGAGAAACACCACTTAAACCATCTGTACTATACCCACTTTTCTTCTAACACTGACATTAGAACTATGTAGGAGCACATTATTTTGCATGGTGAAGTGCTAAAGGTAAAAACCCACTAACAATATGGTGAAGATATGATGGGACGGTTTCAGGCATTGATAATCCAAACAAAGTTATGGTCGTAAAGTCCAGCTCACCACTGGGGCACACATTAAGAAAAGATTATGAAATGCACTTGCTAAGCTGACCAGCGAGCTAATTAATGCATCCGATCAAAAAAACTAACTGCAGAAAACAGGAAAAACAATAGTTTTCACAACTAACCGCTAACCCAGGCCAGAGCAGGAAAACACAGCAAATTCAGCAATATTATATTTTATCTGGCGTTTCGTAGCATAAGCATGAAAGCTGCGTGCCTGAATCAACTTACTTACCTTCAAAAGCAAGTAAGCACAAAAAAAATGCAAAAATCCAAGTTGGTAGCCCGTAGCCCACATGGTGAAGGGAATCAGACCGCCGATAATCCACGCCGACCAGTCCACAGATCAGAAAGCGAAAGTAAAGACAGCCAATAGATGCGCCCGCCTCTATCTCGTCAATGAGGAAAGGAGTGAGAGGCGGGCGTGAGCTGCATTATATACTGGTGATTGGCGCACTAGCCAGGGATGTCAGTGGTAAACGAAAGCATCACTGATTGGATGCTTTAAATAATCCTCAACAAGAGCAGTCACTGAGACTCATCAACTAGATGAGGGGGGGTGGAAGAACACAGTAGGGGGGCGTTCTGTGTGCACTGGAGGATGAAGCGTGCTTAATTACAGAAGTGGGGGAGGGTGCAATGCTGCAGTACAAACGGGCACAATGCTAGAGTTGAAAAGTGGAGAGAAGTAAAGTTTAAGTTAATTCACTTAATTTGCGCCCTTTATGGCCTTGGTCTTACGGCGCCTAAGTGATCGCCTAGTTCGCCTATGCCTAAGGCCGGCCCTGTTCTTCAGAATGTATCCACCGCAGTAGAAATTTTCTGTAAACCTGAGATAATTTTATTGGAAGTTGTAGAGGTTGTCAGTTAAAAGACTATTGCACTGCTGGAGTTCATTGACAAGTTCTCATATGAAGATGAGCAGTGGGTAGTAAAGTTATTGCAGCAGCCCTCGACACAAGGACTTTGAATACTAATCTTGCTGGGGGTGAGGGATGAGGAAAAACTTTATTGACATGTGATTTCAGAGCAAGAATTCTATTTTGAGGCAGAAAAGTTAGGCAACTAATTGTGTCTAGATGAGCCCCTATAAACTCCAAGTCTTGAACTGGTTGAGATTGGGACTTGACCAGATTTATCATAATCCCCAGAGACTGAGATAGAATTAGAAGGTAATCTCTGGCCTTTTCCAGAAGATGCCTGGTCAGTGCGGTGACGAGCCTGTTGTCTAAATATGGAAACACTCTGAATCCACGCAGTCTTAGATGAGCTGCTACCACTGCCTTACATTTGGTGAACACCCTGGGTGCTGTGGTGAGACTAAAGAACAGAGCTCTGAACTGATAATGACTGGCTCCTAGCCGGAAGTGTAGATATCTTCGAGAGTGTCTGTTCATTTTTATATGATAGTATGTGCCCTGAAGATTGAGGGAGCACATCGTCATTCTTCTGAAGGAGAGGCAGAATGGATTGAACCATAATCATCCAGAATTTGGAATTCTTTACAAACTGGTTCAACTTCAGGGTCCCCTGTTTTCTATGTCACTAAAAAGAATCTTGAGCAAATTCTAGATCCTCTTTGGTGTGGGGGGGGGGACCTCTTGGATGACTGTCTTGTCCAGCAAATTTTGAATTTCTAGAGCTGCTTGTTCCCACTGATTGGATCGAACATCAGGGAGACTTTGTCGTCTGTGGAGAGACCTGGGAAAAGGGAATGAAGTATCCTCTGGATATGATCCTTTGCACGTAAGAATCTTTTGTGATAGCTATCCAGGCTTTTGGGTGCAAAGATAAGCACCCCCTGACTGCCTCCAGAGAGGGACAGTCCGGTAACTTTTCAGGAGAGCTGAAAAGGCCTCCCCGAAAAAGAATCTCAAGAACCTTGGTTCTGCAGACCCCCTCTGCTACAAGGGCAGCGTCTTCCATTAGAGCTATTTTCCTCTCTGCCTCTGGGGGAAAAGTCTCCACATGATTCTTGGCAAAGCCCTTGGGATTTTCTGAACCATGCTTTCTTACTACATTGATTCCTGGAGAAGGTTCTCTGCAGGCTAGAAAAGCAGATTCCCGTGGCAGACAGGGTCTTTCCATCCTTCTCACTGTGGTAGAGCACCTCTTTAACTGTTGGTATGAATAGGGAAGATCCGTCAAAAGGAGCATTCATGAATGACGCCTTAAATGGCTCCACAAAATCACACAACCTCATCCTGGCATGTCTCTTAATGGATATGCCTGAATGGGCCACCCATGAGGAACCCTTAGCCACATGTGAGATTCACGTGTTAGTAATGGATTGTAGAGTGACCAGTCATGAGGAGAAAGACTTTTGTTTCTCTACAGACATGGACCCCCGGGGATAGTTAGAGAGTTCCGTGATTAAGTGCCTCTGTAACCTTGTGAAATGCACCAAATAATTCAGCGACCCTAAAGAGAAGGTCCCTGATGCATACACTTGCTTCTCAAACTTATCCAATGTCCTAGGCTCCCTGTTAGGAGGATGGGCAGAGGAGCTCTTCTCAACCAACTCCTTTTTAGTAGCTGCTGCAACTACCATTGCATCTACATGAACACCCTTTGTCCAATGTCTGACGGGGCACTAAGGATCTTGTCTGAGCACTTAGGGATCAGTTCTTCTGAGTTTGATTCCTTCCATGCTCAGTGGGCGACCAGGTCTATCAGCTCATCTGCAAGTGGGTTAACCCAAGAAGTAGATGGTCCAGCCCCGAAGGATTCTAAGAACACTGATTCCGCCTGGGAAGGGTTTTGGACAGACCAACCACCTCTTTAGGGAAGGATCTCTAATATTTTCTCTGAACGAGATATCTTCTGGTGGAGATCTAGGGGACCCTTTCCTCTCACCAAAGTCATTGTCCTCTGTGAGGGGTTCCTGTGGGGAATCCCAGGTGCCTCCTCTTGCATGATCTCTTCTGAGGGACCTCCTCAGTGGGATACTCTGGAGAAGTGTCTGAAGAGATGGGAAGTTCCCCAGTGGAGTGCTGGAAGAGATGGAAGTTCCCCAGTGGAAACTTCTTGGAAGCTCATCTGGGCTGGCTGTCCCTGAGGTGTAGGATGAGAGAACTTGGACACAGCATCCAAAGGAGGTTGGAAGCATGGCCACAGCATCCAAAGGAGGTTGGAGGCATGGATCCGAAGAAGGAAGAGTTAAAGGCTGTCTAGGTACAGACTATACCGTGTCCACCACATTGAATGCCAAAGACCCAGGAGACACTGAGGGAAATCCTACCAGGGCCAAAACTCTTGGATCAGACAACCCTGTGGCCAGGAACCCTCCAATCCAAAGGGGGAGTCAGAGCCGAGCTATCCAATGCCGAAGCTCCGAGAGGAAGCGATAGCTGCAAAAACTTTGGAGTCGAGGTCAACCCCTCAGATCCAGCTCCAATGCTTCTGCTCCAGTTGTGCTCCAACAGATTCAGAGCCAATCAGATCTGGGTAGTTTTCGGAGTCGAGGATGCCATGACCCTCAGATTCGATGGTTCAACTCTCGGGGCAGTCAGAGCCGAGGACTCCAAAACAGCCAGTCGGGTTGGAGGAGGAGCATGCACAAGTTAGAAAGAAGGCTTAAGGCTCACAGATCCAATAGGAGACAGAGCCGACAGAACCCCCATCTGGATGAGGAACCTCCTCATCAGCCTATCCACCCCTAACTCAGAGAGACTCCAGGAGGACCTAACCGAAAATGAAGTTGAAGGTAGCCCTGGCAACTTTTTTGGGGTCTCCTGAAGGAAAGGAGACCTTAGTCTAGGAGAGACCAGCTCCAGGGAAAATCTTAGTGAATGGAGCTGAGGAGACTTGGTGGCAACAGGTATCAGATCTGAGGCTTTTGATTTGAGGTTTTAAGTACCTTTGCAAGAGGCCGAGAGGAAGGTACATACTGAGGAGACTTGGATGAGGAGCATTTCCTATGCTCCTTAGTCTGTTTAGTCTTCTGAGAGGGAGTTTGAGCCCCTGAAGAAGATGTACCAGCAGAAGGAGCCAAAGCCAGAAGAAGACCTTTAAGTATCAACTTATTCTTGTGATCAGAAGTAGCCGTTACATTAAAAGACACACAAGTGGAGCAGGTGGTGTCCAAATGCTCAGGCTCCAAACAGTACACGCACTCCCTGTGGGCAGCAAAGTTTGGGATCTTATGCCCATAGGAAGTGTACATTTTAAAGCCAGTAGGCTTGTCAGCCCTATTGAAAAAACTCACAATTCACCACCAAAAATAATTAAAGGTAATCTTGACTGAAAACAAACACAACAAGAGAATCCACTCTCCCTGTTTTTGGTTGATAAAGAAAAACTAGACAGAAAAGAGTTACTACCAACTATGGTAGAAAAGGAATACCTCAGGCCAAGGTAAAGAAAGGAAAATGACCAGCAATGGCAAGCCTAGAGTACCTTACAGTAGGAAAACTAAAACTGTAATATATAAAGAGGTAAGGGAGATTAAAGATATATATTTAGATGCACTAAGAAAAGGAAAAAATATTGAAATATATTGAAAAATGTTATTAGTTCACTCACGAACACCCTGCTAGAGCTCGAGCAGTCATAATCCCAACCGATCTTGAAGAGCGGCAAACGAGATGTGAGGTAATTCAGTGATCCAGAGGCATTATGGGTGTGGGAGGATCTCGAGAGTCAGATCCCAGAATGTAAAGAAAGTGGCCGAGTTGGATCCAAGGGTCAGATTCAAACCCATTTGTTGAGGAACAAATGAAATTGACAACATCAGATCATAGGTTAAACCGTTTGTGGCATGTGTTTGCAAGGGCATATTTAGCAGTATTAATAAAGTAACCAGGTCTATTGTCCAGTACTTTTGGATAAGTATTTTAGTTTTAGTTAGCACTTTCAGTAAATGATCTTTAGAAGTAATTGGGGAAGTAAGAGGATTCAGATATTTTCTTTTTACTTTGAATAAGAAGCTTTGGAGGTAAAACATATTTTTAAAAGGGTCAAGGTTCAAGACCACTAACCTTGCAAGCACTTCTGCCACTCCTTTTACCTGAAAACTTTGTGGCCATGTAGACCTGAAGGACACTTGACTTCACATGCTCGAGCTGCGGGGAGGGGTGCATTTCTTTATATTCAGGCAGGGGTTCCCATGTCCGATTTACTCTCTTGTCCTTTGTCTACTGTACAAAAGTTATTTACAAAGTGTCTAAAACCAGCACTTGCCTTCTGCAGTATCAGGGTGAATCCTCATTTCTCCACATCTGCATTACTGCCTGATTCAGCTGCCAACCCTATAGGATATGCAGATGGCACCTCACTTTATCCTAGAATGCTTTGAGAACTTAGGACTCCATCTGAACCCACCAATATCGTACCTACTGATCTCAAGACATGTCTTGATTCTGGGAACTCATCTGGACACTGTACACCAGGAGAAGATTGTGTTCTTGACCAGTTAGTTTGCATCGGTATAATGGCTGACCCAAATTACAATAAGGCAGTTATAAACATGTTTCTTGGTCTCCATAATTGTGATGGCCCTTGTAAGATTACACGTGAGGAAGCTTCATTGATATCTAAGAAACAGATGAGGCAAACATGTAAGCTGTTCTGCTGTTTTTCCTCAGCTTCCTCCTGACATATCTAGTGTGGGGGAGGCCCCCAGTTGAATTACCATGTACTTTGAGTGGCTGAAACATACAGATCTTTGAGGAGGAGGTAAAAATGATATCATGTCACTAAACATGCGTACAATTAAATATGTTACTAAATGTATTCATTTTTTATACTAGTTTTTATTACTTTATAGTATTTTAAATATTGGTTTGCCTTGATATTTTGATATTATTGCTACTATGTTTTTATTTTTTTTTTTATATTTTATTTTTTGTTTGGGTTTTTTTTGTATTATTTTTTATTTCTTTTGATATTATTGTCTTTTCTAAGTCAATTCATATATTTTATAGTTCTGCAGTTGCTGTGAGAAATGTCAATGGCACAAGCTTGATAGTCTGTTAAGATGTTTGTATGTTATTGTATAAAGTTCTAGAACCTGCTCTTAATTTTGCTTAGGTTTTGTTTATTTGCATTTTAGAAATGATTTTTGTTATTCACACATTCTCGTACTTTGCTTTCCAGGGTATAGTACTATGAGTCCTCAAGAAGACAGTGAAAACCCACCATGTAGTAACGAGCCATTGTCAGCGGGAGTTGATGTTGGTAATCATGATGAAGACTTGGATTTGGATAGCCCACCACAGACTGCAGCATTGCTAAGTCACAAATTCTACCACTACAGACACCATCACCCTGCACTACATCACAGCCATCACTTACAGGCTGCTGTAACAGTACACACTGTAGATGCAGAATGCTGAACCTTACATAAGCTTGACATTATGGCGATGGTGCATAAGCAAGGTGCCAGGCACTGTGTGGGTCATACGTTCATTCTTAACTGTACTTATGCTCTGATGGGATCTTCCATGGAAGTAATCTATGGAACAGACTGATGTACAGAATAATTTAAGATATGCATTGTGAAGGAAAAACAGGAAAGAAGAACAGACACCATGGATGGGATCAAAACTTTCTTAATGGAATTTCTAAAATTTTGCATTTGCTGGACAGAGATGTTTTATCTCATTAACAGAAAGGAAATTTGAAGTTTTGAGCTGGTACGTTCCTCGTATGGAAATGCATAGATTTATTTTATCCAAAGACAGAAATTCCTGCCAATTAAAAATGTGGATTTCTTGTACAGAACTGATCAACATAGTTTAAAAAAAATGGGAGAGCATTAAATTGAAATCCTACGTCATCTCAGAATTTTTAAAAGAAAGGATTATTTTTTTACCTATTTATTTAACTTTTTAACATACTTTAACTTTGACAAGTACTTCTAGAAAATTGCCAGCAAAAGTGAGGATTTTATATGAATGACATTCTATTTTAGTAGTAGTTCTGAAGGAAGTAATTTTTGGAAAATCAAGACTTCCAGTGATTCTGGTATGCTCCACTGCACCAAAGTGAATGATTTTTTAAATCTGCATCAGTGCCATTTTCTCTAAATGTATTGCCTAAAAATAATGTAGTTTACAACACATGAGCTGCAGTATATTATTTAAGAAAACAAAAGTAAAGTATGTGTATACGTAAATAATTTCCATTGTATTTGTTTAAATCTGGAAGGCCCAGCCACGTCTAGAACAGCCAGTTGAAAAGCGAAATAAATTGTGAGCATTGCTAAGTACAAGACATTAGCAATCAGAAACATTTGTTGCACTTTACATGATACATTGACACGCTGCTCTTTTTTATTTTCACACTGCCATCTTCGTATTGTGAAAGTAGATGTTTAGGATTTTCATACTGAGTGTGTAGAATAAAACACTTTCAGAGGTAGTTGCATTTTGTTACCAGATTAACAACTGGAAAGTATTGCAGAGGGAAAAAATGAGTTCCCTCTTTGGTTTTGTATTCGGTATTTTACATTTTTCTGCTGTATTTAATTAACTCTAATAATTAGATTTCTGAAGGTATATACATAATTGTTCCGGTTTATGGTTTTCATGTAATCAGATAAATTGAACCTACAAAATCATTGTTCTGATAACATTTTATACCATATATGTATGTTAGCAGTATGCAGGTTAGTTAAACCATAATCCTTTGACAAGTCACAGTAATATCTTCCTGGAATTTTTTTTTTAAATGGAGCTCTCTTCTGAGAAAAACTGCAGGAATTATTAGACACACTGTCCGTGGGTATGATGTAAGTCTGAATCTGAGTTTCATGTGCCAGTGATTTGACAAAAGGCAATCTCATGTAAGGGTGGAACTGCAGTTCTGTTTCGGATTAGGGCTGTGTGCCACACACACTGAACACAGCCATGTCTTCATTCAGACTTTGAAAGGATGTCCTGCAACTGAATTATACACACTTCACAATCATGATGCAGGTTTTGTGTAAGGTGTTTATGTAGTCCTAACACATAACACTGCAGATCCCATTCTGGGTCTTCCGTATTTTTATTGTTTTCATTTTAATTTAGTTTTAAAGTTGTGACATTCGACAGAGCTAGTATTCAAAACTGGTTATTAGAACAGCCCTAAGTGATTAACTTACTGCTCCCTGTAGTGAAAGATGCAGGGTTTGATTTCTCTCACCTCCATCTGCATTGTTTGGCTCTGAACAAGTCTCTTGATGGGTTGCCCCTGAAAAGGGGCACAAGTTCAGTGGACTTTCCCAGTTAACAAATGAATAACATAAAAAACAAAAACAACAGTTACAAATAAATTAAATTGTATATTCCTTTTATAATAAAAATTATTGCTCATATGTGTCCACCAATATTTTTTCCTACCAATATTTTTCTTTTGGGACTGTTACTGCAGTTTTGTGAATCATAAGATGTTTTCGTGCTTAAGTCTATTACTCAGTCATACTAGTGTACAATCACTTTCAGATTGCAGTAGTCTTAAGTGATGCACATTCTGAAAAAAGTTTTAAAGTAAATCTGAACTGATACAGATTTATGATGTATTTTGTCTGGGATACTTAATTTATCAGGGCTTAGTGTGTTGTGGAAAAGCTTTCTGACTTCTCCAGCTTGAATAATTTATTTCTGTGACAGGATTTTGCCCTTCATTTCTTTAAAAGTGTAATGCTATGGATGATCATATTCTGGTTATGAAGGGAAGGGATACCAAAGTTTTTTAGCCTGGTAATCTTACTAAGCTGGAGTTTTATTTACATGGTTGAGCTGAGGATAAAATGTATAATATAGTACTGACAAACGACTAATTTATAGCAATGAAACAAAGGTACTATCAAGTAGTACATTCAGCTCAACTTAAATAACAGTAAACATTTATTGCAAAATAGGTTTGCTAAGGTTCAGGATTCATAATGCAGTTACTGATGAGCATAGTTTCAGGATCTGAGTTTTATGGATTACTTATAAAATACTAATTAAGTTTGAGATAAGAGTTAAATCAGTATATATTATGTGATGTAAAGAAAAGTATATTATGCTTTTAAAAGAATTGTATTATGAAAAATTTGTCACAGAGCAGCTTTATGCTAAGCCAAACCAAGTCGATTTAACTGCTACGGCAGCTGTAGAATTTTGATCTGAATGCAACCCACTGACTGTAAGGAGAAACTGAGGTCCAGAGCCTTGAAACAACACAGAAGCCTAATCATTATGGTCTCTCTGGGATTTCCTTGCAACAGATAAGATTTTTTGAGCAGTCTTAATTGCATGGCAAGACTGTAAGTATTTACTAGGTGGGTTACTGTTTGATGGCTGTGCACATGCATTAGACTGTGCTCATAAAGTAAAGAGCAATCAAGCATTTCACGGAGCTGAGCACCTTACAGTGGTGTAACCTGGAGAGAAGTTCATTGGTACATTTCATTGTTTTATAATAGAGCAATCAATCCTAGAGTCACAAACAGGTTGTAGAACATTGGTCATAATAACTGTCCTGTACAGCAGAATAGATGGTACCAGTGTAGGTTGTGCAGGGTTCAAGAGTCCTAAAAGTTACTTCTCAGAATCATTGTGGTCGATTTAAGAGTGATGTCTATACACAGAAAGGGCTAAATTGGTTACTGGTCCGAGTACTCCTCCAGGTGCCACAGAAAGCAGAGCACTAGAATAGTTTGGGAAGAACGAGAACACAGCAGACACCTTTGCCTTCAGCGCTATTAGCTGTTAAGGCACATACCACTAAGTTTCAGGTTGCTGTATATAATCATATGAGGGAAAAATATAAGTGTCCGATGTGGATCTGAGAGCAAGATTATTGGACTTTACATAACCCATTAGTGATAAAACACTCTATCAGACATGGCTCTGATGCTGTGGATGTAGCATCCAGGGTCATTGATTAGGAGACGTGCCTGGCTGACACTATAGCCCTTGCCATAGGTTGATGCCTTAATGCACTTCTTGATAAGGATTTGCTGTTTGAGATCCATGTTGAAGTATTTATAAGGATGGAAGAAAGTGGAATGATTACAGTTGGTGAAAGCTTTTTATACTCCCCTATGACAAGGTGTGACTGGAGTTTTCCGTCAAAGTCTAGCTCTTAGTGTCACATGCAAGGTAAGCATAAGCAGGAAAAGTGTAGAAAGGGCCAGTAAAGATAAGAGAGGGAAGGCTGTGAACACCTAAGGTCTTTTCCTCCAATGGCAGCAGCTGTGACTACATGGAGCTTCTCCCTTCCCTACCCCAAACCCTCATCCCAACCCTGTTAACATCACCCCACCTTACCTCCAGGGTAGCAGGAAGGGTAACTCAGTTTACATAGAACTGAGAAAAACATGAATGGATACTTCAGATAATTTTTCAGGGTTACAAATTTCAATTGTTAGGAAAAACAATGACACCATTTATCCCCTCCCATTCAAAGAGATGTAGTGTATCGGTCCTCCTAATTATTAAAGAACTTCTGCAGCTAAAAGTAATAGAACCAGTGCCAAATGAAGACCACAGTTTTTCTAGTACCCCAAAAAGAACAGTCTTGGAAGACCAATCCTGGACAATTCAAGGCTAAACATTAATCTCAAGGTCCAAAAATTCAAAATGCCTCTCCTCTTCCCTCAAGCTCCAATGGCTCTCTGGATCTCATTTATGCCTGCTTCCATAACCCAATTCACAGGGTACACTGACACTTCCTTAGATCCAATACAGATGGCCCCCACTATAAGTTTACATCCTTGTCATTTAGATTGGCTATGCACTCAGAGTATTGTGCCTGGCTACAGTTATTGCCTGTTGTAGAACCATAGACATTCACATTTGCCACTACCTGGACAACTGCCTCACCCAGATAATATCCCAGTAGGAGACTGAGGGTACACTGCAGTTCACTATGTATTATTGTCAAAACATGGGATTTTCATTCAGCTTCCCCAGGTCAAATCTCACTCCTTTAAAAAGAGTGGTGCTCCTGAGGACCTTACTGGAATGTATCAGCCAAAGGGTACACATCCCTCAGAACAAATGGAGTCCATTGCACAATGCTTTTAGGACCTGGCAAAGGAAACTTTGGTCACAGCCATAAAAATCAAAGGTAGTAAAATTTATAGTCTTCTTCAATGTAATGTTGCAGTGGCCCCTCTGAAAAGGATACATAGGAGGAAAACTCCAATGATCCCTAACAAACACATGAAGCCAACACATTTAGTCATGGAGAAGATGATTCATATGCACCTTGCATCACAAATGAATTAGCTTGATGGCTTATCCAGGTCTGACAGAGCTAAAAGGCACCTTTTGACAGGACCTGTATAATCAGACCCTAACCACAGATGCTTGAGATCTAGCATGGGAAGCCCACACAAGAGGCCTCAACAGTATGAGACATTTGGAATTTATCTCAAAGAAGAAAATGGTGGCCTTGATCCATGCTCTTAAAAGCTTTCAAATCCTCTTGTAAGAAAGGGGGTCCTGCAGGCAGCACCAGTAGATAACATTAATGTGGTACATAAACAAGGGGGAATGGTCTCATTTTAATTCCATGTTTACTCTGGCTGTGACTGCTGGGGGAAGAGCGTGCTTCAGTACCAGATGACCCAAAAGGCAGTCTACGTCCTATCTCAAATGAACTTTGTGGTGGACCAGCTAAGCTGGAGATCCCACAAGTGGATGTTACATGGGAATATTTTCCTTCAGGTAACTCAAAGGTGAGGTGTCCCACAGATGGAACTTGTTCCTTCTCCAAGTAACAAATAGTTGAGGAAATCCTGCTTAAGCACACTACAGAAAATTGGGCATTAGATGCCTTCTTCAGACAGACTAGTATCCTTCTGGATGTATTTTCACCAGTCCCCTTATCCTTAAGGTGATTCAAAAAGTAAGGGAAGTGAGTGCATAGGTGCTTCTAGTACACAGTTTTAGCCTAACCAGCACTGGCTCTCCTCCTCATTGAAATGTCTAGGGTAGAACCTCTTATGCTGCCTGTGCAATTGGTAATTCTCATACAGGAAAAGGGGGCCCCACCCCAGCCTACTGATCTTGCAACTCACAGCCTATAGGATATATCTGTCTTGCTATTTAGATGCTAAATCACATGGTCACAGTGATTTCAGGGAGGTCATTGCCCATCTAAGGAGGGTTTCATGCAGTTCTGGATGTATACTTCATCTTCATCCTGTTGAAGGCAGACAAGTGGAGGATGTCTTTGCACCTTTCCCAGTGGTGCAAGATTTCCAAGGAAATATGGTTGAGGGAGATTATCAAAAAAATGTATTTTATCCTGTTCATGCTCAGACCAAAATTCCCATCTTACAGATGAGGAAGATGGTAGCTCCTTACAAAAAGCCTTAGGACCTCACATTCATAGTGGATTTCTGTGGCCTAAACACACTAATTCCAAAACCAGTTCTTTTCTTGATTGCATTGCAGTCCATTCTTACATGTCTAGTGGGAGGAGAATGGATGTGTTTCAGGTTGCTTACTTCCACATAAAGATTGCCAGAATGCCCAGGAAGTTCTTTAGTTTCAGTATCGGGACTAGTCACCATCAGTTCAGTTCCTTGGTATTTGGCCTCACCTCAGGTCTAATGCATGGCTGTAGTGGCAGCTTATGTCTGCTTGCAGGGTAGTAGAGTCTTCCCATATGTGGAGGACTAGTTTCTAGTGCTGCACACTAGGGGACAGCCTCTTCCAGCATAAAGATCTACTTCAGTTATTTCTTTAGCCTGAGGGTCATGATCAGTTTGGTGAAGTCCCAGAGTACCCATACAAAAGAGGTCTTGCTCATGGGAATACAGTTAATAACAGAACTTAATGAGTTTGTATGCTTTTGAGCAGAATACACCTTTTCTCATTGAGGTAAGTGTCGTCAGAACTTTGGCTTTAAGCCCTGGGGCTTTTGACAACTGCAGTAGTTGTAATATCTTATACCAGGTTAGATATGAGCATCTTACAGTGTATGGTCATTCCAGTGGCCCAGTTTCAGAAACAGAGCAATTAATCATAGAGTTTGATTGCTTGAGTTGTGCAATCTTCTTCAGGGCAGCCTGTTAATTTCCCCTGCACCATTGATAGTCAGTAGTCAATGTGGGAGGTATTTCAGTGGGCAGAGAGGCCCAGGGGACATTGGTTTCCTAGGAGTCATCCTTGTATTTCAACATCCTGGAGATGAGTGTGATTTTGCTAGCCCTCCAGGCACTCCAGGATATTCTTTGTCCTGGATTTCTAGCTATTAATTCAGACAATATGGATGTAGTCTGATATGTGAAATGGTCATGCCCCCTATTACTGAGGTAACCAGCTGTCTTGTAGATGTACTCAACCATTCCTTGTTGTTGCTGTTTGAGTAGTCACTTTGGCCATTTCTAGGACATTGGACCTGAGTTTGAACCAGTGGTCTAATGTCTGTATGATTCTCTCAGGTGAATCCCAGGTGCCTGAGATTTTTCTGTTATAACGGACTGCCCAGTGGACAAAGCAGGGATACACTGGTCAGAACTGGTCTTAGGGGCTTCTCCATGCCCCCTTACCATTTTCTGTCATGATGTTCATATGGAAAACTGGGTTCCACATGGTCATGGTTATTTAATTGGGCTCTATTGGCACAGACAGAAGTGGTTCCCATGGTTACAGTTTTTAGAGGTAGAACTTCCTCTCAGGTTGTATTTACTGGAGATTGTGTTGTCTTACCCATCTGGGGAGGCACACCTGAACCTCCAGGATCTGAATCTGATCCCTTAGTTACTCATTGTCCATTCATAGTCAGTGACCAGAGATTTTCTTGCAAGATGGTTGATATTCTGTCAATGTTCTCAAAAGGTTTCCACCTAGAAAACATGTAAGAACAAATGGAAGAGATTCTCAATGTGGGCTGTTCACTGTGACACTGCCTTAGTGTCAACTCCTAATTCTAAGTTTCTCCAGTGTTTGCTAGAAGTTTTTGACAAGTCTCATCTGTTTGTTATTTGAGGTATATCTGGGCTGCCATGTCTTGTTTTCATGCTGGGTAGAATTTTTCTTCTTTACCAGGCTTGCATTGGAGGTGCATTCATCTGAATCCTTCCCCATTGGGATCTATATTTTCTTATGGAGAAAGTAACTCTTCCTCCAGTTGAGCTGACATCCTCCATGGATTTTGAAGTTTGTCACATAGAAACCATCTTACTAGTAGCTATGGTGTCCAACAAGAGCATTTCTACATTTCAGGTATTGTGTGTCCACCCATTATACCCTGTATTCCATAGGGTGGAAGAGATCATTTTAAGTTTTGTTTTTTTATTATGTTTTTTTTTTTTCGGTTTGTGCAGGAACTGTTCTAACTGAGGAGAATGTGTTACACTTCATGAATATTCAGGCAACTGAGGAATTATGTGGACATGACTAAAGACTTCAGGAGGGATGGTCATTTGTTTTGCCTCGTAGAATTTAGGGAAATGTTTTACTAGGTTTGTGTGTCTTTCTTATTGTCAAGTTGTATACAAGAAATAAATGAGAAGGATTGTTGGGACTGCATTTACTTCACTAGCCTTTTTCCATAAGGCATTCTTGGGCAACATCGCTGCAGCTGCAACTAGGCCTTCCTTGAACATCTTTGTGAGACACTTTATCTTGGATATTGTGCCCAAGTCTAGGTCTTCTTCTAGGACTGTAGTGATCAAGGTTATGTTTCCGTAGGCCAACCATACAGGAGGATTTCCTAGAGATACTGTGCAATGAAAACTTAATTTTCCTTTGGTAGATATGAATTTCTACCTACTGTAATGCTAGATTTGCTTGGAGAATTCAAGTCTTTATTAACAACACCCCCTACTTCTAACCCCAAATATGGAAAGGAGAAATTCTGTTGATGGAGTACATTTCACTTATCAGATTAGCTGTGTGTCAGACTTGGGAATGGAGAAGAGAGACCTAGGGAATCATGGGAAGGAAGAGATGCAGACTTAGACTGGAAAGGTTCTATCCATCAGGTTGAGAAGGCCGAGTCCTAAGGGTTAATGTACTGAATTTTTCAAGCATATCTAGTATTACTTTAAGTAGAGATCATTAATTTTCTGGTCCTTATCTTCAGCATTCCACCACTGGATACAGCATAATCAAAAAGTAGCTGCAATGAAGGAAAAAGAAAACCGCTACAGTGAAGGAAAAAGAAAACAACAGAAGAAGACGAAACTTCCAATTCCCTTAGTCCTAGATTGGAAGCATCCTCAGAAGCATCAAAGAGCTATCATAATGTAAAAATGCATTGTAGAACAGTATATATTGTTACTGCTTCTCAAGCAGAAATGCAGTATAATCTGTTTGAAGCATGCAGCACAATTAAGAAATTAGTTCAGTGACCATGTCAAAAGTACAACAGAATACATAGATCTCAGAAATGCAACTATATGTTTTAAAGTACGTCAGTAAAATCCCACGGGCTTAAATTAGTACTAAAAACAGCGTTGACATCTAGGAACAAAATTCAAGCTATAAACCAATTTGATCTTCCTGTCCTAACTTAGTTTTGGAGTGAATGACTGACTCCAAAACATGTTGGATAGGTTAGACAGGAAAGCAAGAAGGATGCTTCATGCTCATCAAATGATTTATAAAAACCAGTGCATACCAAGATTATATATCCCATGTCCTGAAGGCGGTATGGGCCTCCTTGAAATTGATTACATGTATAGTTCAGTGGTGGAATGTCTGGAGCATTTTTCTCTGGGCCTTCATTGAAAATTAGCTAGTTCCAAGTCAGGCTTTCCGGATAAACAAATGTTAAATAAATAAAATATAGATTTGCAATCATAGGACTGCATACATATCTATTGACTTCACAAGACCCAAACATAGTGAAAGTTTTGAAACCTGAGGAGAATAAATCTAAGATGACTTCCCTGCTTAGTTTAGCAGAAGCATATCGGCATCAAGCAGGAATGGAAATCAAACCAGAAGTAGATAAAAATCAGGTAGCAACTAAATGTGCCAAAAAAAAAAACGAAAGAATATAAGGTGAAGATCAGATGGCAAGGCAAGAAATGTGGAAAATGCATAAATATAGTTGCAAGTATAGAAAACTCCTGGAAGAACCTCATGTTGATCAGAATGAAAGCAGGAATTCTTAAGGAGAGGCAAATTCAAACCAAAAAATGAAAGGTTAATATTGGTGGCCCAAGATAGTGGACTACGTACACTTTGGTTTACAAAGTCCATTGAACATGTGGGAGAAACAGACAAATGTAGGATTTGTAAAACAGAATTGGAAACAGTCACACACCTTTTTGCTGGTTATGATATACTAATGGCAGAAGGACTGTATACTGAAAGGCATAATAATGTGGCAAGACTGTTGCACTGGGGATTGTGCAAACATTATAATATTGAAGTAGCTGAAAAACACTGGAAACATGAGCCACAGTGCATCGTAGAAAATGATGAAGTCTACATCACATGGGATCACCCATTGCCAACAGTTCAAAAGATAGATGCAAGAAAACCAGATATAGTGGTCCAAGAAAAGAATACAAAAGTAGCATTGATCATTGAAATTGTTACACCGAGTGACTACAGTGTTTTGCGTACAGAGAGACACAAAGTCATGAAGTATCAGGATTTGCAGGCAGAAATGAGAACAATGTGGAAGAAAGATTACCAGACAGTTCCAATAGCAGTAGGAGCAATGGGTCTTATAAAAAAGAATCTACAGTCTTATTTAGATATGTTATCAGTACATGTAACAACATACGAATTGCAGGAGGAGTCATTACTGGGTACACTGCGGGTGCTGCAAAGAGTACTTTTGGCTGACATCAAAGACTGAAACGATACTAATTTCATGAACTTTAATTGTAATTTGACTTAGGAACGGGGTCCATTCCCGTCATGGTATTAGAAACCCAAAAGATTTGGAGAAATTAAAAAAAGAGAAACCTAGCCAGCAGTGTTCTTCACAGCACCCGCAATGTGCCCAGTAATGACTTCTGCAATTTGTACGGAGTTACATGCATGAGAAGAGCTGTAAAGATAACCACAGTAGTCTGAAATGAGAGAGACTGCAGGTGTCTTTTGCTGGGGGAGAAAAGCATAAGGTCCAAAGAACCACTAAACTTACACTCAGTCTAGTGTTGATACATTCCTAGGAATATGCAACAAAGATCTATAAAAGGAAAGCTTCAGGTGGCCTGGTGATGACCAAGGATGCATTATAGTTATTCAAAACGACTATTTCTTTTTTTTTTTTGGCACACAATTATGATTTAACTTTACTACAAAAACAGTTGCAATTCAAAATTTCTTGTTGTTGAGAATTTAAGAAGATTATTAAGGAGGAGATCCTCCCTAATCTTGATATTAACTCACGATATTTCAGGTTTTGAGTGCAAGTGTATATCTTATAGGTAGGCAGAGACACTAAGTGGTCAGTAGTATTTTTTTTTTAAACCTAAGCAGGCTGTGGAGTACTTTACTCTCTGCATGACAGCCATGGATTCATTCTTCTGCTTTTTTGTATTAGAAAGGTCTGTTAAAATTATTTTATAGTTTTAGCAGTGTGATTGTAACATCTATTTTTATAAAAATAACTTTGTCAAATAATCATAGCCTTCACAGAATTAATGGAACAAAGATGGATTAAAGCTGTCTGAAAAAATACATATATTAATTATGATGAATATGTGGGTAGATGGATGTGTATTAGCAGAGATATTGCAAGGTGAAATTACCAGCTGACATTTAAATTGCTTAGGTTGTAATTTTAGTCCTTGCACACTTTCACTTCATCAGGATGCTGACGTACGTACTTAAGGAAGCCCCCATTACCTTCCTGTCAAACACTTGCCACAGCAATGTAGACCTCTTAATTACAACTAGACTGTTGCCATTGTACTTATTAGTGAGATATTTAAAAAAACAAAGTGCAACAAAATTTACAGCGCAGTGTGTACGCCTGCATAAAACAATCGGCTTTGTAGGAGAGCTTCTTCATCTAAAGTAATTTGGAGTAGTGTCATTGTTCTGGCACTGATGTCATTCGTTTGGTGTCATCTGAAAGCAAAGATTATTTTTCCCAAAATTAAAGATTTCAGGATCTCTAGTTAGTGCAATAGGTTACTGTGTATCCTGTCGTCCTTCAAAAATATTTTGTATCCGATTTCAGTTATTAAATAACACAGCTGGATCTGTTAAATCTGCATTTTTAGTGGGTTTAGTACGCAGAGCTCAAATCTAATTGGTTGCAATCATATCTCAATGTTGCCCTCTCCCAAACCATTTACGGATATTTCGTACCATACTGCATTATAATAAATGTGTTTTGTGAATGTAACAAATATGATGCATTTAGTAGTACTCTCTTAACTGTAATGCAGCACTTAGTTTATTTTCTGTTTCAGTAGTTGCAATGCTGAGTGGAGCAGCCAGACTTTTTTATTCCATATTTTCAGTGTATCAGTTTACATTTTTTCTGTCATTCTTGAATAGGGTTAATATCATTCCCTAAATTAATGCAGCACTGATTTATGAGCAGAAGCATTATAGATGTTAATGAATATTAAATGCTGAAACCAACCCCACTAGTAAAAAAATAACTGTTGTGTACTATGTGTACATACAAATGTATGGAAATGATTGTGTAATTTGCATTAATGCCTTTGTGAACATTGTCCTTGTAGTAGCTTTGTTGCATTTTTTCTGTGCAGTTTCAGTTTTATGTACAGACTGGAATTTGGTGCAGTATCTGTAATTAAAAGACAACATTGTATAACCTTTGTGTATTGAGTTGTGCCTCAGAAAAAAAAAACATTCCGACAGCAGTTTATCTGCCACACATTTTCAGTGTATTACTTAATGAAACTTTGATGTGTGCCTTATTCAAGCATCTGCTCTACCATGCTTGACTTTATCACTGTTGTAGAGGGTACAGATTGCTTTGTTGTGCTCACCAGGCAACATGTACAGTTGCATAAAAATGAAAAATGCAGAAGTCACTAAGGGAAACAGAAATGTCAAGGCTCTCCAGTCCATCTTAATCCTTGCTTCAGAGTAACACATTTGATCTAAAGTATAGCAACTTCTAAGGTGTATCAAATTCATGTAAAGAAAATCCCTGGTTTTCATTTCTCAGGATATTCAAAATTACGGGGGAGATGCATTTTTTTTTCTAGCGAGTTAATTCTACTTAAAAACGAAATGCCCATGTGACACGTTTCATTATGTGCATTGACAAGCTATAACTATTTAGTCAAGTGAAGGATTTTTCAGCTTTAAGGACAAAAATTCATGATTTATTTTATTTTATTTTATTTTATTTTGCAATTTTACATGCAAGTTATTCATGCACACGGTCATGAAAACAGATACAAAGTTTGAAAAAACTAAAGTTAGTATTGTATACCTATGAACCTATGTATACCCATTGGTTTATCTAGAAGTTAGAGTAAATGATGAGATCTACTGCTGCATTTTTTGACAGAAGCGTTTTGAATATGTTCATAGCAATCTAAAGGTATTGATCGATGTGTAATCATCCTTAACTTTTAAAAACATTAGTCTGTGATGTTCACCATATTGATCACTGCTGCAGTAGCCTTAGCTATATGGGTTGTATCCCACAAAGGATACAAGAGCCTGCCAGCTTCCAAAGCTTCAGGCCACCTTCCACGCACCCAATCTGTCAGTCAGTTCAAGGTAAGCGGACTAAAAAGACAGGTCTGGGCTCCAAGCCTTCAAAGCTTTGCTGCTGTTGGAGAGAACTTGCTCCTCTGTGGGCTTTTGAGGATCGATGGCTAGCTTGTGCTGTTGCTTTACTGGACAGGTAAGTTCCCTTTGGGGAAAAACCTTCCACATTTAAAAAAATTTTATCGTACTGTCTTGTTTAGGAAAGTTATTTTTAAGCCAGTTTATTTTACTGGACTGTCATGAGACAACTTTACTTTTGAATTGGAGCACATTTTTTCTGTCAGTTTAAGTGTCTTATAAAGTAATTGATCATTTTTTTCCTGATGGAAAAATTGTGTTTATTTTAATTTTGGGGACTGGGAAAATGGTTTTAAAGTTTTTTTTTACTATGAAAAAGGGACTTTTAAAGAATTTAAATTTTTACTGGCTTTTCCTGCTTGTTCTCCTGGGAAAGAGGCACTATTTTTGGCTTGACCATGGAACAAACTAACAGCCCTAAGGTCAATCCTTCTTCCAGCCACAAAAGGAAAACGTTAAGCAAACAGCCTTTGCTGCCACAGCAGGATAGCAGTTTGCCTCAGCCAAAGGTGACACTACTTTTGCCATAGCTTGTTCCTCAGATAACTTGTCTGTTACCCCAGATCCCTCTGGTATAGCACCTACAGCCACTATGGACTTGGAGTTAGACACATCCTCTGTGGCTCTTGGGGCAAGGGAGAGACACTTTTGTCAGTACTGGGAAAGGAACAGAGAAGACGTTCTTTTTTGTCAGAATGATGTGCTCATACCTTGGGAAGCTGCTGCTGCCATTGTTAACACTATTATCCCCATTTTTCCCTGTCAAAAGAAAGAAAAAACTAAATGTATCTACTTTTCCACAAATTTCCATAGATATGAGTAGTTTACTGGGTCTGGCACAGAGTTCAATTCAAGCTGTCAATCTGTCTTATAAGGTGGTTTCTGGTAAAATAAAAAGGGATTCCTCTTTTCCTTAAGAGATTCAGGATTCTGACTCTGGACAGGAAGATTAAGGGACAGGCATGGGGTTTTCTCCTCGGTTTTCTGATTCAGACTTGGAGAGTTCAGCTTCTGATTTTCCCGGGGGGGGGGGGGGATTCTGAGACTATTTTCAAAACATGACAGTGTTTTCAGTGGGAGACCACTGAGGTTTCTCACTGTGTCAGAAACTACTATGAGTTGTTACAGGATGAATTTCCAGAACTTTCAGCTATTCCTCGTGTATCACTGTATCTAATTTTCCTGATTCTCAGCCTGCTGCCCCTAAAAAGGCAGTTGGTATGTATAAAATTCCTCAGTCTTTTGAGTTTTTATACACTCTTCCCAAACCTGACCCAGCAGCTATAGCTTTAGTTAATCCTCCTGATACTAAACATGTAGTTATTTCCAATCCTAGATTTCTGATAAGGATAGAAAGATTACTGATGTGTGGGAAAAGTGTATGCTTTTACACCTTTGATTTTCAGCGTTTTGAATTGTCAGGCATGTATGTTAAAGTTTACTCTGACTAATTGTGAAAGTATGAAAAATGTTATGTCTGCAATTTTTTCTTGTGAGGGAAAAGTCTGCTTTAAATAAATTAGTTACTTCCATTGGACGGTGCAGTGGTGCAGCTGTAGCATTATCGCCTCACAGCAAGAAGTTCTGCAGTTCAATTCTCAGCTGGGGTGCCTTCTGTGTGGAGTCTGCATGTCCTCTTTACATTTGTGTGGGTTTCTTCTGGGTGCTGTGGTTTCCTCCCATATTATAAAGACATGCCTCTGGAACATTTCTCCCTGGGCCTCTGCTGAAAATTGGCTTTATTCCAAGTCGGACTTTCCTGGTAAACAAATGTTAAATAAAATAAATAAGTTGTATAAATAACTTCTCATTACTTATAGTGTGTGTATGACTCGGTTTATACTTCGTTCAGGCCTATGATCACTGGTGCTGTTTTGAAGATGTTTCCCTGGTTGTGTTCACAGAACCTACCAGATGATGATAAAAACTGAAATTTTATATTCTCCTTTGAACAGAGATTTACTTTTGTGTTCCTATGCTGCAAAGGTGATCAAAAAGTGTGATGAAAGGGGTAAGCTGATTCAGGGACTCAAAAATTTGTAGTCCTCCTTTTCCAAAATTTCTAATGGATTCTCTAACCCTTCATCCAGTTTTGGTAAAAAAAAAAAAAAAAAAAAAAAAAAAGAGTGTCAACAAAATGCAGGTAAATGGACATTTAAGAAGACATGGCAAGGGGTTCCAAAAAGATTTCAGGAACCCCCCCTCAAAAAAGTACAGTCCAACAAGTCAGAATTACTGTTTAAGGGACCTTATACAACCCCCCCTCCCCCAGCAGTCCCTTTTCCCTTCCAGAAATTCTGAATATCCATTTTTTTCTTTGGCAACAGATAGTTTCAAATGGGTTCTGAAAGATCATTCATCAAGGATTCACATGGCAGTGGGAGAAAATCCATTCTTTTCACGAGGTAATTGCTCCTCCATCAGACCAGACTCATATTTCCACCTTTCCTTCATCATATGCGGTCCCAGAGAATGATAGAACCAGTTTCTTCTTCCCAAATTGGGAAAGTTTGTTATGCAAAGATGTTTTAGTGACAAAGAAAGAAAATGCTTGGAGACCAGTTCTGGATCTTTCCTAAACCTGTTTGTAATAGTGTCAAAGTTCAAAGTGATCTCTCTTCACAATCTGTTACCTCTTCTTCCTCATTCACATTTCCTGGTAAAACTAGATGTAAAAAGGTACTTATCACATCCCTATAAATCCAGACAGTGTTTTCTTAAGGTTTTCTGTGTATGAATCACATTATAGGTTCTCTGCCTTACCCTTTACACCACCTACTGCACCAAGAGTGTTCAGAAAGTGTCTTGCTCCAGTTGTAGCTCTCTGCAGGCTAACTTTTCCATAGTTTTCAAAGTGTCCGGAATTTCTCACTGAGGTGAGAGATTGTTTGTACAAGTTGGGATTCCAAGGGAACATTCAAAAGTCTTTGTTGACTCCTTTACACTAGATTGTGTTCCTGTGGTGTCAGCTAGACATCCTAGTTCAAAGAGCTTTTCTTCCAAAGATAAAAATAGATCCATATCTAGATCTAGGTCTAGGTTTTTCTTTAAGACTTCAGACACTGCGAGGAAATAGCTCAGAATTTTGGGTATCATGGCATTTTTGATTCTCATGATACCCCTGGCAAGCCTCCACATTAGAAAGATACACTGGTATCTGAAGTTTCTCTGGTCACAGCACTAACATCCTTTATATTTTCAAATGCCTTTGTTCCCAAGATACTATGACTGTCACAATTCAAATGTAGTTTATGCAGGGGTCTGGTCTGTGTTCTTCCTCTTTCGGCTTTTCCCTTTTAGGGGTCGCCACAGTGGGTCACCTGTCCGCTTTTGATTGGCAGCAGAGTTTTACTGTGTCGAGTTGCCAGCTCGATGTCCAACCTTCCACTGAAGGTACACACACACACACACTCATGCCTAGGGCCAATTTAGAGTGTCCGGGTCTGTGTAATCTGCGTCAATTTCTGTATTAGTAGCCATATTAAGGAGCACTGTGCAGCTATACATAATGCTGACAATAGAAATGCTTTATGTAAGCATAACTTGTCATGCCCAGGTTTTGTTCAATTTAAATTCCTAGAGCTGGAACAGATAGACTTGTGTTTTGGTGACACGGACACTTTACTAGAGGTGTGTGAATTAAAGTGGCAGCTGCTAGTTAATGCAGATTCCCAGCCAAGATTAAACAAGTCTCTTAATATTAAATGTGCTTTAAGATGGCTGAGATAACCGGTTAACCATTATTTATTTATTTTACATTGGAATTGGTTTGAGAAATTATTTAAAAAAACTAAGACTTTATGTCAAGGAAACTGTCGAGCTGTATTAAAGAACACTGTGCAGTCATACGTAATAGAGACAAATAATGCTTCAGGTAAACACAGTCAAGTATGCACAGGGTTCCAGTTTTAGAACAGGTAGATTTATTTCATGGAGATGTGGATACTTTACTGGAGTTTGTGAGTTAAAGTGGCAGATGTTTCTCAATGCAGAGGTTTTCCCATGACTAAATGAAGCTCTGAATATTGCTTGTGCTTTGCTGTGGTTGAGGTAACCCCCTCACCACTACCTATTTTTTCAGACTTCACAGGTTCACTTAGACAATTAACTGGTCGTCTGTAACATTTTATTACCTTTTGACTTGCTTATCTCAAAGGCCGAGTTTGTCATTTACAGCTCATTTAAAGTTTTTTTTCACATTTTATTGACTGCTTATTTTGCACCAACAGTGATATTTAAAGTACTGCTTACCAGTTGCAAACTCATTTCCAAAAAATGTTTTTTTGAAGATGATCTTGTCACCATTAAAGAATGAAAACGCTCAACACCGGCTCTGTTTTTATTTTCCTTCTTGCATGGTTTTAGAAGTTTTTTCTATATTTAAGTTAAGTTATTCATCTTCTAAACCAGAACAGTTCTTTTCTTTGTTTAGTTTAGTGTATGTATGTATATATGTATATATATATATATATATATATATGTATGGGTCTAGGACTATTCACTGAAAGCTCAATTCACTGAAAACACAATTCACTGAAAGTTATGGCCTTTTGCCCACTGTATTGTTCCCCTGGAGTTAGAATATATAGTAAGGGTGTGTGTGTGGGGGGCACCACCCCCCACCTATTTTAAATATTTTGAACTATACACATGGATACTTGCAATTTTAATAAATTATTTCTAAACTTAATGTATATCCAAACTATGTGGGTGGGGGCTATGCCCTTACTATATATACTAACTCCAAGGTTGCGCTACAGTGGGGAAAAGGCCATATATAACTTTCAGTGAAATGTGTTTCAGTGAATTGAGTTTTCAGTGAATTGTGCTTTCAGTGAATAGTCCTAGACCTATATATATATATATATATATATATATATATATATAAAATGGATCTAGTTCATATAGTCAACTTACCACTTCGTCAATTTGCAGATCATAGGGACCACATTGTCGAAAACTGAAAATAGTAAACTCCCGTAACATCATATTTTACCTCCGGGAAAATGTTATGATGATGTCACAATGGCACACTGCAGTTCCGTCTGAGATATGTCTACCATGGCTTTGAGTAAATGCCCACGTTGAGAAGAGTGAGCAAGGAAGTAAATTTGGCTTAGATTCCCAGTGGCTGCTTGCCCTCCCTTGAAGTGGGGATTATAGGAAGTGTGTACCATGTGTAGTAAACCTTAGAGTATTTGTGTGACATAGCACTTTAGAAGACACTTTGGTACTTAGCATGATGTTATTGATATAATGTCAAATGCGTTGTCGCATTTATACAAGTGAAAAAGTAGTTAGCTCCTTTCTGTGTCATGGACATTCTTATCACCCACTGCCACCTGATGTTCCTGTTTGTTCTTCACTCCATTTGTGCAAATTTGAAGAATTCGAAGATTCTCTTTGACTGTTTTTTTTTTATTCAAAACTACATTGATTTATTTTGCGCAAGCTGATGGTGCACTTTAATGGGTTTTTTCACTTTTATACACTGCTGTGCACCCTTAGGTTTCTCATGAAAAGAGGTCACTGACATAGCGTGACTAACCTGATCAACAAGGTGAATATAAAAAGAAAAAAGAAAATAAAGAATGATCGTATGGAAAGAGGAAAGAACTGTCTTTAGATTGTCCATGTTTGCAGGTTGATTGAACCACAGTCTGTTGCTGTAGTCTAAACTGACTCACTTTTAGCTCTGCCAGAAGTTAAACCTGGTTTCCAGAAAGGATTTACAAGGGCAAAGTTGTAGCAGTGCAGAACAAGACTAGTTGACTGCTTTTACTGAACCTGTATTAGTCACGTATTACATCTTTAATACTCCAAGGCTGGAGAATTTGGGGTTAAGGAAGTTTTCTATTTATCCTCAGATATGAGTGTTTGTGGAGTTAGTATGCTATTTTAAAGAAGCAGGGGTGTATTCACTATATGTGGGCTTGCCCCCCCCCCTACAAAAACACTTTTGCTTTTTAGTAAAAGTTAACCCTTTACATTGTTGATTGTTATTGCATTGCTTTGTGGTACAATAGCTTTAACTAGTTACTGTGTACTTAGAATTAGAACATAACTGTCTGATGGTGAATGCCATGTATAGTGTATATACTAGAATCACATGTCCAAGCAGCATACCTCTCAACCTCTCAGGGCAGGAAACCTGGACAAAGCCTGAAAGAATGGAGGGGTTAAGGGCAAAAAACAGGACAGTTTAAATATTACTCCTATAAATTAGAAAGTTGCTGCAATAACAGGGTTTGCATTATGTATTTTCTGAAGGATATAGTCTGAAACTCAAATGCCTGTCATTATTTAGTATTATTTAGTGACTTCAGTCTTCAGTAATTTGCCAGAAAGCCACAAATTTTATGAGTAACAGACCAAAAATATGAGGCAAAAATCTAGACATTCTACAAAAATCTGTACAGTTGAGAGGTATGCCAAGCAGAATAACATTAAACAGATATAAGTATAGGATGTGTTATGTCAAAGTTCTGGTTTGTGAGATATAAATATTTACTAATTCAAAATGCACAATAAATGGTTACATGCCATTTTCGTGTGTGCAACAGACATTTGCATTTGATAATCCTAGAAATTTAACAAAAGGGTAATATGATTTTGATGTATAAAATTTGATTTTAATGAGCATAGAGTACAATTTTCAGATGGTAGTGTATCGGATTTGTACAAGATAATGGCCACCATGGTAGGGTGGAGAAAGCTTTGGCTTGGTAAAATAATATGATATGCCTTTGGCCTGTTCTCCTGTCTAGGGAGAAGAGTTTGGGACTCTGCACTGCTTGAGTAACCTCTGGTGGAGAGCATAAGCCTGTATTTCAAGTGTAGCTTTAGTTTAATTGGAGGGTAATTGATAGACATATTGTGCTGAGTACATGGAAGCATTCTTTCTGTGTGTCTGATGTTACTGCATATCGCTTCAACAGACAGGGTTATAAATGGGCTACTGTTGGGTGATTGCTCCCGACTTCACAGACTTCACATCCCAACCTTAATAATGGAGCAGTGACTTGGCCCTACTATTCATGGGGTTGAGCAACCACACTGTAAGGGTCACATGGGAGAGAGGCGATACAGAGCAACAGATGTCTTGAGGGTGGTCTGAAAGTTAGCTGGATGATTGCAGTATTTGGTAGGGTAGGGATCGGTGGGGAGTGAAGGGGAAAATATATTACAAGTTAGTAGTTACAAATATTACAGCAAAAGAAACTCAATAATGGTCATATATTGTAATAACTAACGTAAAGTGAATGTATGTATGTATACAGCTGTGGTTATTTGCAGAGTAGACTTAATGGATACATATTGCAATAAATACACAGTGATTTTATGTGTAATAAAGTTGTTTTTACCTAACAAATATACCTAATTATTTTCTAATATGACAACCCAGCCAATTGGGATGCACAAGCCAGTGCATTTCATTGTGCCAGTCCCAAGCCTGGATAAATGGGGAGGGTTACATCAGGCATCTGGTGTAAAAGCTTTGCCAAATTATATATTTGGACAACGATACAGATTTCCATACCGGATCGGTTGAAGCCCAGGTTGACAATGACTGCCACCAGTATTGTTAGCCAACAGAATATTGATGGAAACTGAGCTACTGTTAGCCGAAGGAGAAGAACAGGAGGATGACATGCCCGAAGGCAGGAAGAGAGGAGGAAGGTTAGGAGTGTGGTAGTGAGGGTAGAAACTTTGAATGTTGGTAGTATGACTGGTATAGGGAATGAGCTAGCTGATATGATGGAGAGAAGGAAGGTTGATATATTGTGCATGCATGAGACCAGATGGAAGGGGAGTAAGGCCAGGTGTATTGAAGACAGGTTCAAATTGTTCTCTCATGGTGTGGATGGGAGGAAAAATGGGGTTAGGGGTTATCCTGAAGGAACAGTATGCCAAAAGTGTTTTGGAGGTGAAAAGAGTGTCTGACAGAGTGATGTTTATAAAGTTGTAAATTGATGGTGTAATGATGACTGTTAGTGCATACGCTCTGCAAGTTGGGTGTGCTATGGATGTTAAAGAAAAATTTTGGAGTGTGTTGGATGAAGTGGTGGTGAGTGTATCCAAGGGTGAGAGACTGGTAATTGGAGCGGATTTCAATTGGCATGTTGGTGAAGGGAGCAGAGGGGATGAGGAAGTGATGGGTAGGTATGGTGTTAAGGAGAGGAATGCAGAAGGTTAGATGGTAGTGGATTTTGTGAAAAGGATGGACATGGCTGTGGTGACTACATATTTTAAGAAGAGGGAGAATCATAGGATGACATACAAGGGTGGAGGAAGATGCACACAGGTGGATTATATCCTATGCAGGAGGACCAGTTTGAAGGAGATTGGAGACTGTAAAGTGGTGACAGGGGAAAGCATAGTTAGGCAGCATAGGATGGTGGTCTGTAGAATAATGTTGGTGATCAAGAAGAGGAGGATTGTGTGAGCAGTGCCAAGGATCAAATTTTGGAAGAAGAAAAAGGGTGATTGTGAGGTGGAATTCAGGGAACAGTTAAGAAAGGCACTGGGTGGCAGTGAAGAGTTACCAAATAGCTGGGTAACTACAGCAGTGCTAGTAAGGGAGGCAGCTAGAAAGATGCTTGGTGTGACATCTGGACATAGGAAGGAGGACAAGGAGACCTGTTGGTGGAATGAGGAAGTACAGGAGAGTATACAGAGAAAGAGGTTGGTGAAGAAGAAGTGGGATTGTCAGAGAGATGAAGAAAGTAGACAGGAGTATAAGGAGATGAGACGCATGGCAAAGAGAGAGGTGATGAAGGCTAAGGCGTATGGAGAGTTGTATGAAAGGTTGGACACTAAGGAGGGAGAAAAAGGACCTGTACTGATTTGCTAGACAGAGGGACCGAGCTGAGAAAGATGTTCAGCAGGTAAGGGTGATAAAAGATAGAGGGAAATGTATTTAACAAGCAAGGAGAATGTGTTGAGCAGATGGAAAGAGTACTTTGAGGGGCTGATGAACAAAGAGAATGCGAGAGAGAGAAGGTTGGATGATGTGGGGATAGTGAATCAGGAAGTGCAACCGATTAGCAAGGAGGAAGTAAGGACAGCTATGAAGAGGATGAAGAATGGAAAGGCTGTTGGTCCAGATGACATACCTGTGGAACAATGGAGGTGTTTAAAAGAGATGGCAGTGGAGTTTTTAACTATATTGTTTAATGAAATTTTGGAAAGTGAGAGTATGCCTGAGGTGTGGAGAAGTGTTTTGGTACTGAGTTTTAAGAATAAAGATGGTGTGCAGAGCTGTAGTAACTAGAGGGATAACATTGATCAGTTACAGCATGAAGTTATGAGAAAGAGTAGTGGAAGCTATGTTAAGAAGCGAGGTGATGATTAATGATCAGCAGTATGGTTTCATGCCAGGAAAGAGCACTACAGATAAGATGTTTGCTCTGAGGGTGTTGATGGAGAAGTACAGAGAAGATCAGAAGGAGTTGCATTGTAGACTTAGAGAAAGCATATGACAGGGTGCCTAGAGAGGAGTTGTGGTATTGTATGAGGAAGTCGGGAGTGGCAGAGAAGTATGCAAGAGTGGTACAGGATATCTACGAGGGTAGTGTGACAGCAGTGAGGTCTGCAGTAGGAGTGACAGATGCATTTAAGGTGGAGGTGGGATTACATCAAGGATCAGCTCTGAGCCCTTTCTTATTTGCAATGGTGATGGACAGGTTGACAGACGAGATCAGATAGGAGTCCCTGTCAACTAGGATATTTGTCAATGACATTGTGATTTGTAGTGAGAGTAGGGAACAGGTTGAGAATAGCCTGAGAGGTGGAAATATGCTCTAGAGAGGAGAGGAATGAAGGTCAGCAGGAGTAAGACAGAATATATTTGTGTGTATGAGAAAGAGGATAGAGGAATGGTGAAGATGGATGAATTTAAATACTTGGAATCAACAGTTCAGAGTAATGATGAGTGCAGAAGAGAGGTGAAGAATAGAGTACAGGCAGGGTGGAGTGGGTGGAGGAGTGTCAGGATTGATTTGTGACAGACTTGTACCAGTAAGAGTGAAAGGGAAGGGCTACAAGAGAGTAGTGAGACCAACTATGTTATATGGGTTGGAGACAGTGGCATTGACAAAAAGGCAGGAGTCAGAACTGGAGGTGGCAGAGTTAAACATGTTAAGATTTGCACTGGGTGTGACGTGGATGGACAAGATTAGGAATCAGTATATTGGAGGGTCAGCTCAGGTTAGCCAGAGAGGCGAGATTGCGTTGGTTTAGACATGCTCTGAGGAGGGATACTGGATATAGTGGGAAAAGGATGCTAAGGATGGAGCTGCCAGGTAAGAGGAAAAGAGGAAGACCTAAGGTAAGGTTTATGGATGTGGTGAGAGAGGACATGCAGGTGGTTGGTGTGACAAAGCAAGATGCAGAGGACAGGAAGAAATGGAAACAGATAATCCGCTGTGGCAACCCCTAATGCTAACAGCCAAAAGAAGAAGAAGAATGCCTGATATTATAACTAGTAAATATATATTGAACCTTAATGTAGCTATCATTAAGAATAAGAAACAAGCATGCAGTTTTCCTAAGGTACAAGTCATAAAGTTAATGATTGTCCCAGCCAAGTGGAGGACAGCCACGGTCATCCCTTTACACAAGGGTGGAGTGTCCTCTGATCCAGGAAATTATAGACCCATCAGCCTAACTAGCCTGATCTGCAAGGCCATGGAATGAATTATCATGGACCTCATTAATAGGGACATTGGCAACCTCCAAACACTTGACCCAACACAGTTTGGCTTTGTCAAGGGGTGGTCATGTCTGTTAAATCTGGTTGACTTTGAGACAGTTGCCAAAGCCATGGACAAGGGGAAAACAATGCATGCCGCCTACCTTGACCTGGCCAAACCCTTCGATACTATTCCCCATTCAGGCATAATAGATAAACTCTCTCAACTAGGCATTAATCCATATGTTACCAGATGGGTAACAAACTGGCTCAGTGATAGAACCCACCTAATCAAAATAGGGGAAGCCACCTCAAGCAGTAGTCCCATAATGAGTGGCATACCCCAGGAATTGGTCTTGGGGCCTCTGTCATTCAGGATATACTTCTCTGAGGTGCAGGCCAGAACCAGTGGGCTATGGCTGACCAAGTTTGCAGATTTCTGAAAGCTGGGGGAGGTCATCAATTCCCCAAGTGATGTGGATGTCCTCCAAGAGGGTCTAACACAAACAAATGACTGGTGCCAGAAACATGGTGTCAAGCTGAATGCCAAAACATGCATCATCATCTCCTTTGAGGAGAGTGATGCCCCCACATATTATCACATTAATAACAACATCCTAAGCATGCAATCAGTCGTGAGGGATTTGGGCACCCAGGTTGATAGCAACCTGACTTTTGACCACCATGTTGCTTCCATTATATGGAAAGCTTTCTACATGGCCCACCTCATAAGTAAGGGTATCTCATCCAGGGACAAGGAGGTCATAACATCCCTGTATTCTTCCCTTATAAGGCCAATTATTGAGTAAAACACCCCCTTCGGCATGTACCTTGGAAAGCACATGCAGCAGCTGGAGAGGCCACAGAGGTTCCTCACCAGGAGAATCCAGGGCCTCAATCATGTACCCTACACAGGCTAAAAGCCCTGTCCCTCTACTCAGTTTCATACAGACTCCTCAGAGGTGACTACTGTCTGGCATACAAAACAATCTCAGACCCTGCCCTGATAAGATTGCTGCATATACGCAAGTCAACCTCCACTCAAGTAACCTGCACACACGACTTCAACCTGTTCTGTGACATCAATAGGACTTATCAGAGGGACAGATTTGTGTCCCAGAGACTCCCTATCTGTGGAATAGACTCCCTCTCCACGTCAAGCAGAGTACCTCATTATCCCATTTTAAGTGTAGCCTGGATAACTGGATGGGAAACAGAAAATACACCCCAGGGATTCGATCTGTGTCTCTGCTGACAAGGGCTTTGGGTGCTGACTTGTCGAAACATGGGGTACATTTTTGGCTAGGCTCATAAGGGCCTTAGACCCAATAGCCTAGTAACTTCCTATGACCCTATGGTAATATGCAATAACTGTTCATTAGAAAGGGTAAGTTAATAAATGAATGAATAAATGAATGAATGAATAAATGCTGAAGCAAGTGACCAGGGTGAAGTTTTAGGATCTAGCAAATGATATAAAACAAAGTCAGCTTAGTAAAGCTTTCTCCACCATGTCATCTTGAGATATAAGAAATGATAAACTATCTCTAGCCACTTCAAGTGATTTAGCAATATTAGTGCTGCAATGAAGTTCAAGATAATGATGAAACATTCTGTAACAGCAAAACATAGCAATATTCACATATTACAGTGTTTCAAGTAGAAAGCGACTAAACAGAAAGGGGCATGTTTTTAAGCAAAACTGGTACATTATGCAAAATCAAGACAAATAATTTTCATGTATTTGTGGATGTGAGTTTCTGTGAAGTTCATGCAAGTTGTGGTTGCTTAAATAATGGAATGATCAATACTTCAAAGCACAGATGACTGGTGAATGTGTAATGCAGCAGGTGCCAGGCGACTGTTTAAGTGAATTGTGTAACTGTGTTACACAAGGTGTTCATTTGCACATGATCAGCTACTCCTGTCAATGTTAAAGTCTTCCTGTTGCAGTAATTGTAGCAGCTCCCTTTTAGTTTTTATGGTCACGTTGGTGAATTGTGTTTATTATTTTAATATTAATTTATTAACTAGATAAACTTACTATGCACAAGCCTCTTTTTCAAGGTTGATCCAAGAACAATGTATGGTTAAGTAACTTGAGTCACACAGCAGCTAGATAGAGGTTAAGGAAATTAAACCCTGGACTAAAAGATGATGGTCCTTAGCAATTTATAGCATTGTAGCCTAAAACCTATGTGTTAAAACTTCAAACATAATGCGATTATGCTTTGTGTTATGTACAGGTATGATGATTGCTGTTCAGGATATGTAATATATATATCAATATTTGTATGGGAGGCTGGTGCACCTCAGTAGTTTTAAAGATTCAGGATAGTAATACAGCTGCCACCTCCACTTACAACAGGAATTGACAATATGTACATTTTTAGGCATAAAGCTAAATAAAACACATTCTGTTCTTAAACAGAAAGTACTCGGTTTCATCTAGCTGATATGTTACAAAAATGCCAGAAAACTGTTAATAGTGAAAAAAAGAAAAACATGAATATATTGTTTGTAACATTAAATACCAGCTTGTGTAAGTGCATTTCCAGTCAATACAACTGATAATATTGCTTCACAGTTCAACTCCTACTTTGTCATCTCTATCCAGTCACATGTAAAAAACATTAATACCCCTTTATCATTACCTACTCATACTTTAGATTTGCCCAACTCCTTGTCAGTTAAGCCTATACAAATCAGCACCATAAAAAAACTTCTTTTTAATCTTAAAGTGACAACCCTCGCTGCAGATTAGCTTCCCAGTGACTATCTAAAAATTGCATCAAACGTGATTTCCTTCCCAGTTTCTATCCTTATTAACCAATCCATTAATGAACAATACATCCCAAAACTCTGGAAAACCTCTCATATAATCCCACTACACAAAGGTGGGACATTCAATGAACTCAGCAACTATAGGCCCATAGCTATTCTCCCTTCTCTTACTAAGGTCCTTGAAAAATGTGTTCAAACACAATTACTATAATACCTACAACATAATAAACTACTATCCCCTTCCCAACACGTGTTTAGGCCTAAACAGAGCACCACCACAGCCCTCATTAACTTCACTCATTCAATTAACCAGCTCAGAAACAATGGTCACAATGTCTTCTCTATCTTTCTGGATATGTCAAAAGCTTTTGACACAGTTTCCCATCAGACACTTCTCGACAAACAAGTCTCCCTAAATCTAAGTCTACCTGTTATGGTTAGTTAACTATTTATCAGACCACCAACAAGCAGTCAAATGAAATAATGAACTATCACTCTTGCTAATTGTTTCAGTTGGTGTACCCCAAGGGTCAGTACATGGTCCACTACTATTCTCCATATTCACAAATTATCCACAGCCACTCAACATGCAACAATTATTCAATATTTGGATGATTCCTCCTTTATTTTCTCAGCACACTCTATCTCTTCTCTCCTTCAAACAACCCAAAAAGCCTTCAATGACATTGAAAGTTACCTATTTAATGCTCAACTTGTTCTTAACCCAAATAAAACTAAGCTCATGCTTTTTACTAGTAACAAAACATATAGCCAGCATCCCCCTTTCACCATCCTATATTCCAATAATACTATGATAGAACCAGTATTTTATACAAAGCTCTTAGGAGTGACCATTTACAACAACCTGAGGTTTGACAAGGACCTAGCCATAACCATCAAAAAGGTACATATCAAATTAGGCTCACTCTATAGGATCAAACATTTCCTAACTGAACCCACCAGACAACCATATCCAGAACCCACCTACTTTTCACCCTCCTTTCTGCTTCACCTATACTTACAAACCTCAGAAAAACAGAGTTAAATAAACTGGAGTCATGCTACAACAAAATAGCAAGATTTGCCTTAAACCTCCCTTCCAGATCTTACCACTGCAATGCATTTCAGCATCTAAAATGGCTAGAACTTCTTAATCTTCTGACTTATAGCCAACTAACCTTTATACACTACATCACTACATCCTCAACCACTCAAATAGCTGTCCCTGTCTCAAATACCTTGTTCACCCCTACTCTAGCTCTAGAATATTAAGATCCACCAACAGAGGCCTGTTACAGTTACCAAAATCTAACAATGGCTTTGGAGATTCCCTCTTCTCTAACCATGTATCTAAACTTTGGAATACACTACCTCAAACAATGATTAATTGCATCAATACAACTAAATGTAAACATCTGCTTAAGGAAAACCTCATCAACAACTGGATGTGCTCATGCACAAAGCCAGGCTGAATATACTATATCTCCCATATAGCTCTACCAGGTCATACTATCTTATCTAATCTCAGTTCCAGCTTTCGTTCCCCTCCCTCTAATTACTAGCATGAATTGACACCAAAAGTCCTGCCTTCCCCTTCTCACTTTCTTACATATATTTACCACTGTTGTCTAACCACTGATCATTTTACTCCTTATGTGATGCCCCTGCCCTGGCACAGTAATCAATGAGCCTCAATCCTCACCATTGGCAACAGTGGGGAATGTACACACTGGGAGGATGACAAGTACACACACAGTAAAGTGCAATTTCCCTGATGAGCACACAGAGATCACAGTCAGTCTGAGGCTGACTTCTCCCTCATTCTCCAGATCCCCAATAAGACTCCCCACTGGCACAGCTATAGGGTTGAGATCTCAGCTGAGTGGCCAAACCAAGATCTCCAGTACCATCTCTGTCCAACCAGTGCTTTGTGTCCCTGCCCAAGTAGCTGACACACATTCTTTGAGATTTGATTTATATACAAATACACACACACACACACACACACACACACACACACACACACACACACACACACACACACACACACTCCTCCTGGGAAAGGTTGGCACAGGTTTATTAGCTATGCCCCCTTCTGCCCAGACTATAAGGTAGTTCTAACTGCCACTAGCCACTCTTTATCAGCTACTTTAAGGCCCTTAAAGGGTGCCAGTCCTACTGTGTAATGTTACTATTAATCCAAATGGTAGTTTGAACAAGAGCCAGTCTATTTAGGAGTGGCCTGTACAGTGTCACCAAATAGATATTCAAGTACTCTAAGAGCTTAGAAGTGTCTCACAAATATCAGCCACAAAGATAGGTTTAAATATATTTAATAATAAATAATAAAAGAACAAGACAATACTCAGTAAGTAATCAGTTACATCAGAGTTCAAAATCACAGGAAATATTTAAAACAACATTACAGGACAGTCTCAGATAAATAAAGAAAACATCTAAGAGAGTTACTATGTCCTAAATACTTACTCACAGCAAGGTAAGTGCAGAGGTGGTGATGAGTGGATGTTACCTAGTCAAAGACAAAATACAAAATGCCCTCTCTCTCAGAGAGTTCTTAAATTAATATCAAATATTACTGCTGGGTTAGCTTGGATGACATCACTTTTTGTCACCTGACTTTAGTTCCCAAGCTAACCCCCCATTGTCATAAACTACCCACATTTAAGATCTCTCTATGAAAATACATAGCCTTCAGATGTTTGCAACTGCTAGAAGACATAAAGCACTTACAAAACAACACAGAGTCCCCTAGTATAGACATCCTGTCTCCTGTTGACTGAAACTGAAAGATAACTTTTATAGCACAATTGTAAAACAGTTTAATTGTAACTATTTACTTGAAGTTTTGCAAGTTAACCCTCTATGTTCTAGTTTCCACTGTTTAAACATGCATTTACACAATGATAATAGTTTATATACGTTTCTGTTCTAAGCCACCAGGGCATACTTTGGTTACATGTTAACTTAGTACATAGCATACAGTTCTAACACAGCTGTAGCACAAGCATCTTACATGAAGCATGCTGACGTTCACAAGTGACACATAACCACTTACAAAATTCCAGATAGCTGGGCTGGCAGTATTTCCTTCTGTCCCACTTCTATATAACTCATATTAATATTCTCAAATGACATATACTTATTTACAAAATTCCAGAATTTAAGGTCAGTGTGTGATTAGTTCAGAGTAGACTGGGCAACATGATAGTGGAGCTCTATTCCTAACTAGTCTGACAACCAACTACACAATCTAAAAAAGTAATTCAAAGAAACTTTAGAAACGGCAGATGTATGAATTCCTTGATAAATGCAGCTCAGGTTAGATTTCATAAGAGAAATGCAGCAGGAAAGCGTTTTGGAATATATATGGGAAAAGTATGTAGACTAGGTGAGAATTGTAAGTTTGCAGAAGGACTGACAGATATCCATTTAGACATCTAGAAGCTGCTTGAAGAGAACAGTACTTATGATACCCTTGAGGTAAAGTGTTAGTATATTCCAGAGATGAGGAATCCAATCAGTCTCAAACCTGTCATACTTCAATGGAGTATTTCATTTGATGAACCACACCAGAATTTATTTTTCTGTGATGCTGTGCACTAAGTACGTGTCTGTGTGCTTTTTTTCTGTTTCATGTCCTACCAATCTTCTAGCCTTAAGTAAAAAAACTATTCTGCTGCAGTAGCAAATTTGATGCATTATTTTAAAATGAACTGGATCTAACTGGATTGCCCAAAAAGAAAAGATGAGCGATACATCTACTTGTTTCTGTGTAAGACTGAATGAAATTAAGATGAAAGATTTACAGCAGTAAAAAGAAACTCTAGTCAAGTCAAATTGTTAATCTCTGACTATTATCTAAGAGGAAAAGACCAGAACTATAGTGAAATTGCAAAAATATGATTATGAAGTGACTTAACTAGTTAACTGAACCTCCTGCATTTTAAATTAAGTATTTCTGTCAGTCTTTAATATCTCACCAACTTGCTGCAGCCAATAAAAATGCCAATCCCTGACATGATATGATCAGCACTTTCAGCATACAGTATCTCAACTGCCTCTCTGTATTTTGAATATTTTTTTCCTTCTTACTCCCAAAGAAATTGGTGTGAGCGTGAGTTACACATCAGTTGTTAGTCCTACCCCCAAGTGATCAGAACACTTAGCAAAACAAGTGTAACAAAGGTTCAGTACCATGCTGAAGCATAATTTAAGTTTGAAAAAGCTGTTAAGTATTAGTCCAGCTGCCTCCAAAGTGTGAAAGCTGCTTTTATCGCTTTGAATAACAGCCAGCAATGGACAGCATTCCTGTGAGATAGCTCATGACTAAATTAAAAAAGGGAGGGAGACAGGAATTTAAGAAAATAAAGTATTTTTTACAGTGTTTTTCCTAGGCCGTTCTGTAATTATGTACACAATATAGTGCACATAATATACACTTGCTGATGTCCCTGTTGATTATGTATACCTTGTAATAAATTTTAAAAAAGTAATGAGTCACAGTAATTTATTTCAGCATCCGTAGAGACACACATGCACACATTAAAATATGCCCTTCAGTTACACTACCTTATATGACTGTGTATGCCTCTAATATCTGAATGTGATGAAATGAATGAATATTTATGTAAATAATGGGCACAGTCATGTATTTCAGGTCATTGTAATCAGACCCATTAATTTCAATCCATTGCACCACCCTACACATGCATGCACACACACACAATCTCACAGATATGCTGATAAATTATATCCACTTATATGACTGTGTACACCTCAGTATATCATAGAGATCAAATGAATGAATAAATGCACAGGCAATGATCACAGTAAGATATTTCAGCTCACTACTGTGAGTACCATACAGTCACCCAGTGCACCTCCTTGTAGTATTTTGTTAATACAAGGGCTTTAAATAAAAGGAAAACTTGCAAATTGTATAATTCTGGGTAAGTCACTTAATGAAAGAGATGCTTTTAGCAGGAAAAAAAAAGAATAAACCTAATTCAACAATTATAAAACAACCAGCAAGAAAAGATAATTCAAAGCAGCAACAATAAAAACGACCATCAGTGAGTCCCAGCTCTACTTTCCAAAAAGATAAAATTTATTCCAAGCAAGTCTTGTCTCTAGCGCCTCGGCCAACAGCCTTTACAGAGTAAAACAGTCAAACATATAAAACTTCCCAATATATATACAAAATGAAATAAAACAATTAATTAATTATACAATCAGATAATTAAGTCTCATTAATAATATATTTTTAAAGCTACATCTCTTAAATAAGGCTTTGCCAGTTACACTCTTTGTTCATACCATATGGTTGCAGAGTTCCATATTTCATGATCAGAATGGATTCTTTTTGTCTTAATATATTTTTCTGCCATTCTATATTATTATAATATAGAGGAACATGTTCCAATATGGAAACTTTTATGTGGTCTATGTTACCAAAATGTACAGAATTGAAATGTTCAGCAATGGGGCTATTTATTTTGTTATTCCTTACATCCCTAATATGTTCTTTAATTCTTTCTGCTAGTGTTCTTTTTGTTTCTCCTATATAATATTTATTACAGCTACAGAATATAGTATAAATAACACCCCTGCTCATACAAGAGTATCTAGTTCTTGTGGTAAAGTTTTGTCCATTTATTTTAACCACTACACACAGAACACTTCCCACAAGTGTGGTGTCCTATAACCTTCATATATTCCAAACTATTAGTACAAGGTTTTTTATATATACTGTGTACTAGAAAGTCCTGAATGTTTTTCCCTTTTTTATAGGATATAATTAATTTGGTGTCTTTGAGAGATAAAATATCTTTCTTCATGAAGTTCCAGTAATCCATAATTAATTTATTAAACATAGAAGAAAAGTTGGTGTATTTAGTAACAAAAAATATTTTATCCTGACTGAGTTTCACATTATTTTGACTATTATATTTATAATTATTGTCAGGTATGTTACTACTTTTTTTATTTCCAAAGACTCTATATAGACTATTTTCTATACTTGCTGGGTCATAGCCTCTAGCATTAAATGTATTCGCTATTTTCAATGCCTCATAATAGGCTACTTCCATATCTGAATTTAATTCTAAGAAATTCACCATAAGGAATAGAAGTTAAGGTATGGCAGGGTGACAACTGTTACCCCCACATCTTCAGCTAATTTCATCAAACTTTCTGTGTATACAAATATCCAGAAAGTTAACTTGTGTACATCACTAAATTTGATCCCAAATTTATTATTATTTAGTATATCAATAAAGTTTAAGGATGCATCAAAATTATCTTTGCAAATAAAGATGCAATAAATCTAAAATATTTCAAAACATTATTCTTAAAGAATGGTACTCTATACAAGAATTCATTCTCAAACATTCCCATAAATAGGTTTGTCAGTTGTTTATAAAGAATACCATTAAATTCAAAAATATTATTAGTTAAGCAGAATTCAACTAATTCTAAGATGTAATGAGTTTTGGGATTATCCCCAAAAAAGAATTTAATAGCTTCCAGGCCCAATGTATGGGATATATTCGTATATAAACTCACTACATCCACAGTAATTAAGTACATTCCCTCACACCAATGTATGTCATTAATCTTTTGAAGAAAGTCATAAGAATCTTGTATATATGAGGGTAACAGCAAAACTTGTTTCATTAAAATTTCATGCAACAAAGTGCACAGGTTATAAGTGAAATAACCAAAAGGCAGAAAAACTTGGCTACTTTGTTGTTCTTAATAATTATTTTACATCCGTTTGAGTTAAATAATGTAGCCTAATACCTTTTTGTAGTAGTGCATTAAGTTCTATTTCTGCCTTTTTCAAAAGGGTTATATTGGTTTCACAATACACAGTTTTATTATCAAGGTGTTGCATACACATGCTGTAGTAATCACATGAATTTAGTATAACCAACTTTCCCCCTTTATCCGAGGGTTTGAAAATTATATTATTATTCTTGCTTAATAACTGTAGCTTCTCCCATTCTTTTTTTGTCAAATTATAAACATGCTTTTTACTCATAAATCCTTCTAGTTCTTTATCTAATAATATATATAACATTGATTCAAACTTCAATACATTAGCATTTGGAAGAAAGCAGCTAGTACTTTTCAGCATGTGAGTATCTAATAAATCATATGCATTGTTATTACCTTCTTCATCCGATAAGCATGAGTAAAAGCTATCATTGCTCTCTAAATCACTATCAGATATTGAGGTTTTCTCATAGTTAACATTACTAACAGAAGTGTTATCCACATTAAAAAAATATTCCCTTAAGTACATTTTGCGACATAATTGAAACAGTTCAATTTTAAGCTCATATTTCTTGGGTATACAGGTAGGTACAAACTTGAGGCCCCTTTCCAAAATAGCTATCTCTATAATTCAACAATTACCTCAACAAGCATATACTGTATGTGAAGTTTGGCAACCAGGTACATTATGTATGAACATTTGAATACTTGTTTCTCCGAATATTGGTTTTCTTCCAACAGTTAAGTGGTTATATGAGGGACTGTGTGTGTGTGCGTGTGCATGCGTGGGGGGGTGTCTGTGTGTTTGTGCACATGCATGCATGCGTGAGCATGAGTTTATGTCGGTTAGGGTAAGGGTTACATGAAGGGACAGCTTTATTGTGCACACAAGTGCATACTTTTTAGGGTAACGTTTAAAGTAATGGAATGACTTTAGTGTGTGTGTGTCTGACTGACTGACTGAGCCTGTCTTATGTGGGTCTATATTAGATAATCAAACTTTCAAAAGTTCGACTGTTATATGATCGAACTTTTAAAAGTTCGAACATCTAATAAAAAAAAAAAAAAACTACACAAATAACCTACCTGAACATTTCCGCTCTTTAAATATACCAACTCCGAGATCACACTACAGTGCAGAAAAGGGAAATCTTTCCATTCCGTGCTGTACAGAGATCTCCTTTACAACGTTCAAACTTTCAAAAATTCTATCATATGGTGTTGACCATATGCCACTTGAACTTTTGAAAGTTCGATTATCTAATATAGACCCTCTTATATTGTGGTAGTGTTTTGGAATATTTTTTAAGGTAAGGTTTAAGATTAGGGTTATAGGAAAGTTAGGGTTATCATACATTGTCAAGGTTGTGCAGGGGGCAATGAAACTTCTCTCCAAACAATTCACTGAACAGAAACAAAAATGTTATCTAAGGAAATAAAATCCAGTTGGCCAACACACTCTATCCATTCATTGATCATCTGGATAAACTTCCATGCATATTTATACAACAGTGAAAATTGTCACAAAGCTCATTAAAATGATCTTATCTCTGCCCATGCATTCTTCATTTTCCTAATTTTTTTGAACAATTAAGTTTATAAGAAAAATATTATTTATATTTAGTATATAATAAATATTATTTATAACCATGAGATGTTTTACTTTATTTTTTCTACAAAATGGCCTGATATTTCACTGTCTCATTTTTGTAATTCTATTTTTTTTGCCCTGTCCCAGATTTTTATATTAATGTGTCTTTCTACACTGACTTTCTTTTGACAAATGCTTCTTTCATTTCTTCTTCTTAATATCATTTATCATGTAGGTTGTACATATGTCTTAAATTCCTTTACTCTCTCTTCTTGTGACATTTATTGCAGTTACCTCATCATCTAAGCTACCTTCACTAAAATACTTCCATCTAGTATATCTCTGAGAAATTGGGTTTCCAGAACTACATACAATTTTACTCGTCATATCTGTATGTACTTCTTTAAAGTCTCATGCTGGTATTTAACACTACCTAATATGACTCCTCAAAGGCACTCTTCTAATTTCATTTAGTTACTGTCTTTGGATTTCTGTAGTTGCTGACCAAGGGTTTCTAATTCCAAGCTGAATGATTTTGTACTTGCTATTAGTGAGTGCAAACTCACACATTTTGCACACTGTTGCAGCACTGCAAAAAACATTTCAACATTTTTATCACCACCTCACATATCTAGCTTTTTGTATATGTCACCCTCATGTCATCTTCAAAGAAATGTACATCATACTGTATCCCTTCAGCAGTGCTACCTATAAATACAACATAAAGAGCTATTCCAAATACTGAACACTGGAGTACCCCATACTCATACCCTGTATCACAAGGATACCATATTGTAAAACACATAACAGACACATGACTAACAGACAAAGCAATCTAATCTTACTGCCCCCCCCCCCCCCCAAACACATAAATGCTAACTGGATGTATGGCCTTTATTTTGTATCATTTCCTGTCTTCATCACATATTAAATAAAATGTCCTAAAACGTAATTACTGCTGCTGGTAAAGTGAGAAACAAAATGAATTGCAGAACATGTTACCTCTGTGTATGATTTGCTGAATTCCAGTTTACTCTGTATTTTTTATCCTTATATAGTGAAGACCTTATCTTCAAGAATCCTTTGTAAATGGTCTGATAGCAAAGTGTAGGTAGTAAATAAATCAATTAAAATTAAAGAAAAAAAAATATGAAGACACTAAACAAATCTCCATTTTGTAAATAAATATGGGCAGATGATATGGATAAATATCAAATACTTTTTTTATCTTGATTATTTTTAATTCTACAGTTAAAAGGCAAAGAACAGATGATATGTGAAACCTCAGAAAACTTGAGAGGCTGATATAATGATCACAAGTCTTATAAAGTTGAAGAAAATTGTATCGATTTAAAAAGAAAAGAAATGACAAAAATAATAAAGCAATAAGGTACGCATCTAGTAAAGAAGCAAACTATAGGATGGCCGTGGTGGTGCAGTGGTTAGCGTTGTCACCTCACAGCAAGAGGTTCTCAGGTTTGATTCTCTGCTGGTGTGCCTTCTGTGCGGAGTCTGCATGTCCTCCCTGCAGTCACATGGGTTTCCTCCCACATTCCAAAGACATGCAGTAGGTGAATTGGGCACTCTAAATTGGCCATAGGTGAGAGTGCATGTGTGAGTGAGTAGTACGAATGTACTACTGTGGCAGGGCTAGCCACCCGGAGGTGTAAACCTTGGCTCGAGATGATTGTCTGTGGAAGTGACACCCTGACCCCATGTGCAAAAGGGGCTGAGGATGGATGGATTCAGGCTAAGCAAGGATGGGCAGTAAAAAAACTTCTAGTGCTGGGCCACCCCTGCAGCTTACAACATTTGAAGATTACTGTACACTATAGTGTACTTAGTGTATACTTACCAAAGTTCTGTCCTATGTCCCCTGAACATCATCAGTATGAAAGGGAAAAGAATATGCAGTTGACTGTCCAAAAGTGAAAAGAATATGCAGTTGACTGTCCATGCTGGTATTCCCTCACTTCTGCAAGGGACATTGCCAACAAGCAGACTGCCTCTTCCCTGAAGCATGGGAAGTGGTTTTCCTTGTCTCCACCCCAGAAATTATATTATCCCTGTGTGTCCTGAACATACAAATCCCTCTCCTCCCCTCCAAGAGAGAGACAAGTAGGCCAACATCCTCCATTCCTCTTCCATCCTGCCTGCCTTCCTTCACTGTTGGGGCTAGTAATCAAATCCCGGTCACCTGGTTTGTTGTTAAGGTTCCAGCCTTCTTCACCACACAGCCAGGCTATTCCTATTTCTAAAAAAAAAAAGCACACTTTATAGCCAGATAACGCTGTTTTGTGTCTATTTAAGCAAAAAAACAGCAGAAGATGCCTTAAAAAGGGCCATAGCTGGAGAATGTGCAAATGGATGAGTAAAAACAAGGATATGCCTGGCAGACATGGTACAGGATGACAAACTAAAACTGTAGAAGATGACTTAAAAGGTTCATAGTCAGGTAAAGCTGATGCATGTCTTTTTAAGAAATCAGCAGAAGACGCCATAGTTAGAGAATGTGCAAATCGATGAGTAAAAACAAGAAAATGACTGGCATGGTACAGGATGGGAAGCATGTAAGGAATGGCCAGACAAAACAGAGGCAAATGAACTAATATGGTTGTGTCATTATCATTCAGAAATTCTAGTAAACTTTAAAGTGGAGCTGGATATAGTAGCTGTTTTATTTCAATAAATTCTATGAAAGAATATGAGAAATTATTTCCAGGTCAGGGTTGAAACTATTACTGGGTCTTCAAAGACCCAAGTATGATTTGGCTTGGTTGGTGAAGCAGCCAGTTCTGGGAGGGTGGAAGTGTGTGGTGGGAGATAACCTGGCCTATCACATTGCCTGTACCTGCTGGAGACAGAGGTATATGTCATCTGGTGTATGGGCTAGGGATATGCACTTTGATCTGCCGGCCATGTCCTATGGTTGCCTTTTTTGGGGTGTGTGCAGAAAAAAAAGATTCTACAGTAAGGATGATAACACCATCTCTGCCACTTGTCTCTCTCCCCCTAGGTGGAATGAATAATCCTTTGGGCTCATACCTGTTTGGAAAATGAATGGGTCAACAGGGTAATTTGAAGGAGGCTTAGTAGTCACCAAGCAGCTGGGAGAAAGCAAAAGAATGTGAGGATTTTTTTCAGACATACCATACACCATTAGATGGCTCCTAAATGTTACTAAAATGCATGGAAGTGACAAAATATTTGTGCTAATGACAAATGAAGTCCTTACACAGAAGATGAATTTTATGTATATAGTGCAGAAAAAAAAAACAGAATTCAAACTACAAAAAGTAATGTAACCCACTGTCAGAAGAGTAGAACCAAACTCAAAAAAATAAAACAATGCAACCAACCAACCAAAATCAACAGCACTTACAAAAAAAAAAAATTGTATAGTAGAGAATGGATAAAAGGGACATACACGGAAATGCAAATACCAGCTAATGGCAGTAATCATCTTATGTTGTCAGCTGTTTCTAAAGAAATTTGAAAAAGAAAAAACATAATGGCAAGAAGTGAACAAAAATCATTTACTTGAACTTTATTGTGGATAATGCAGTTCCTGAAGCAGTTTACTAAAAACAAAACCCAACATCTTTCAGCTTATGCCATTCAGTTTCTCTTGAATTTCAGGTAATTTGTAAATACTTACACTGGAAGATACTGGGTATTTTAAGAAAAGAGCAGAGTGAACTGTCAGCTTATAATGGATACAGGTAAATCAAGGGAAGCCTGCATATACGGGGAGTTCAACGTTATCGGTCCATTAGTAAAGAATGTACTACATACGGAGGATATGTTTGCTGCTATGATTGGAGAATTCACTTCTCAGAAATTGCCATAACATAGCCACATGTGCAAATGTAACTAAAGGAGACTTCCATAGAATTCTCAACAACTAGTATTTGTAACAGTTTTGAAGTGGGGATTACACCTTTTGTGGCAATGGGACAAGCTCTAAGCAGTTCCTATTAGACAGTGTCAGCTGTTATGGTGCTACTGCAGAGAATACAGAAGAGCATCTTAAATACCTCATATCCACTTGTCACAACCCTTACTCTCAAAAAAAAAAATCCTCAGAGCTACCTTAGGACTCCCCTCACAAATTACCAAACATCAAATGTCTGAATCCATTACTCTGCCCTAATTCAATCCCACAGCTGTGGAGAGACATTCTCCCTAACCCAGGAGCCAACAGTACTCCACCTTTTCCCAATAGACAGTCAGACTTACTACTGCTCAATACAAACCTCCAAAGCTTTTGTAATAAAATCCAAGTGAGCCATGCCTGCATAGCTCACTACCTCCAAGAAGTATTCATACCCACAGAAACCTGGATACAGCAAGAAATAACAAATGTACAAATTCTCACCCTTAGCTACAACATACTCTGACTAGACAGACAAAAAAGAGAGCAGGTGGAAAGGCCATCATTTTTAAAAATATATTCAATGTCACACCTTACTCAGATAATATTCCATTTTCACAAGGCAGAACTTCTAATCCCTATCACAAATCAGATAACAAAACTATCTGCATAGCTGATGCCTACATCCCCCAGGTAACAACACGTCAATATCAGAGGATATTCTATACTCATTTTCCATCAACACCCCTCAAGAAATGATTATACGTGGAGACCTCAATACTGACTGGTAGCTTATCAATTTGGACACAAGTGACTCAATAAATGTATATGGTTTCACCCAAGGTTATTAGTTAACCCACCAAAGTACATAAAAACATTGGAAGACTGTCTGTATTAAACTTGATCTTAACCAACAATCATAACATCAGCCACTCTGGTTTCATACTCGACAACCTTAGTGATCACCTGCCTACTTATGCACTAAGTCAGTGTTACATTGGATAAAAAAATACAACTAGGTATGTAATCTAATCTCTTTTAATAAAGACACTTTCACTGAAACACTAAAAATATTACTTGTTCCCACTAAGAATCCTGCTCCTAGACACTGCAGTCTCATATTTTAATACCACTGTACTAAACACCTTAAACGAACAAGGCCCACTTAAAACTAAGAGAATAAAATTCAACTCAACACCTTGTCTTACAAGAGATACAAAAAAATCTTGAATGGTTAAGACAATTGAGAAATCTTTCAAAATGGCAACAAACAGTTCTACTACTATAACCATCAGCAACTCTAATAACCTTAAACTCATTTGGAACTCCGTTAGTAAACTTCTAAGATAAGTGCAGTCCAATAATCCAAACTCTTAAAATTACAAGTAAAAATTACTTCATAGCCAACCAGTTTAATACAAATATTCTAAGAAATGGCCATTTCAGACTTTAAGTCCATTTTTTTTTGGCCATCCAGTCTCTGAGTTGTGGGACTCACTCTAGAAGGTCCCGACATTTCCAATGGTTATCACACAGAATAACTAACAATCCTAGCTGGCGCCCTGGCATACCCCATATCAGTACTTAATCACTCTTTTGCTGAAAACTTTAAACCCTCTCTCTAGAAACCATCCTATATTATTCTTCTCCTGCATAAAGTAAATAAAAAGAGAACCAAAAGTAATTTTGTTACCTCAGTCTTTCTTGATCTATCCAAGGCATTCAGTACCATCCCACAGCAAAAGCTACTAGATGAACTAACCTCCCTAAATCTCTTCCAGTTACTGATAGCTTGATTCCATAGGCCATTAAATGGAAACAGACATATTCTTCCTTCCTACCCATTTCTGTCAGGGTATCTCAAGGATCAATCTTAGGTCCCCTGTTTTTCAATATCTACAGTAGTTGACCTTATAAAGCCTCCAAGCATCTTCAGTTGTACAGGATGCAAATAAATCTATGCTAATCTCTTCTGCTCTTCTGTTAACTTTGACATATTACAGATAATTACCCAAGACTGTTTGTCCTCTATAGAAACCTGATTATTTAATGCCATACTCCTACTCAACCCAAAGAAAACTAAGCTCATGCTCTTCACACCAAAATAGCTCACCAACCTAAGATTTTCATTTATCATTACTTATAGAAACATCTCAATACAGCTTGTATCCCAAACAAAACTGCTTGGTGTCATCATTAATGACAACATGAAGTTTCATGTACGTATAGCCCAAGTCATAAAAAGAAGACACCAAAAACTTGGCAACTCTTTATAGACCCAAACCCTGCATTGCAAATCACACCAGAAAAATATAGCATCTACCTACTTCCTCCCCTCACTCTTGTATGCATCCCCTTTTCTCATACATCTTAAATCCACTCTCAGATATAAACTAGACTTGTGCTATAACAAAACTGTTAGTTTTGCAGCAAGTCAGCCATGTTATTCACATAATTGTGCACAGTGTTGATGCATAGGTTCATAGGTAGGTACTAGGCTATTGGCCCTAGGGCCTATACAAGCCTAGCCAAAAAGGTACCCTGGCTTTCGCCACCCAAGAAAATTATTTTCCTGTGTCCCTGTCAAGCAGAACCACAGAAGTGATCCCCGAGGTGAATTTCCTACTACCCATCCAATCATCAAGATTTTTCTTGAAGAGTGCTAATGAGGAGCTTTGTTTGATATAGATAGGTAGTTTGTTCCAGAGTATGGGAAGTTTCTGGGACAGGAATCTATCCTTCCAGCATGTTCTGTTTATTGTGGTGACAAGATTTAGGTCCCTAGAGCGTGTAGCTTGGAGGGATTGTGATTTCTTTAAGTGGAGCATGTCCAACAGCTCTGGGTTTGACATAGCTTTGTATGTTAGGCAGAGATTGCCTCTGAGTAGGCGATATGTGACGGAGTAAAGCTGGAGTTTTTTTAGTCAGTCTGCGTAAGGCATCTGTTTGAGTTGTTGTAAATGTCTTGTGAGGTACATACCAAAAGGGGCATTGTACTCTATTATGGGTCTAATGAGTGATGAGTAGGGAAACAATGACTTCAGTAAAGTACCTCTCTGGGTGTTCCAGTTGTTGCATGTTTCTGGACAGATACATACCAAAGAGAGCATAATGAGGGCTAAGTAAAAGGGGACAATGACATCACTAGATCTTAACACAATCCATTTGTTTACAAGCTGCACAATATGGAAGGGCTTTCTTATAACAACAGACACAAGCTGGTCAAAACTTAGGTCTCTGTCCACATGAATTCCCAAATCTTGAACTGGGTCAGCTCTTAGGGGTGCATTGTCAATATAATAATTAATTAGATTTAGGTGTGGTTATGTTCCATACTTATTACAAAACTTTCACTTGTTTTTCTGCTGTCTATACCATGTCATGTTTTTCTTTTTCTGATTATATATCTGGTGTATAGATGCCATAGTCTATTAAGACTATAATGTTTGGCTTATTGTAATTGTATAGTATTGTTTTGTATCATATGTTTTTTTTTTTCCTTTGGAACCTTTCTCCTTGGGCCTCTGTTAAAAAAGGGGAATGCTGGTCATCCCAGTCCAACTATCCCAGTAAACAAATGCTAAATAAATAACAATAAAATAAATAATCTACAAAGGTTGCTTTTCATTGTACTGTAAACAAGTAGGGGTTTAGACTAAAAAGAGACAAATGTGAATTTTCCTAAGATGATTTTTGATAAAGTTGATATATAATTGACAAAAATGGAGTGCACAATTCACAAGATGAGGTGGAGGCTATTCTACATGTATTTAGACTTCACAATGTGTCATAAATTAGGCTGCATTTAAGATGAGTAAATTACTTCCAGAACTCTCTGTAGAATGTCTCAGTAATATTATATCCATTAGAGACACTATTTAAGAATGGGAATGAATGGAAATGAATAGAGGACTACAAACACACATTATAAAAGTAAGTAGAACTGGTTACATGACGGGAAATATTTTCTTTGCTTATTAGATTGGCAAGAGAAGTTTCATTATTATGTGATTGTTGCACTTTTATTGCTCAAATTCTAGGTGTAAAAGAAGGATCACAGCATCTCCTTCAAGGTCATTGGGTAACAAATAATGCAGCTACACCTGTATAGACAGAAAAGCCCTTAGGTTGGTTTGGGGAAGTATATATCTGGAAGAATGCATAAGCTAATTGCAAAATCACCTGCAGGCTGATTTATAATTATTATGTGGATTTCAGCTGTGGTCTTCAATATTTCAACAGAAGCCCTTCAGGGAATTGGCATCTGCTATCACACAAGGCCTTGTATGGCATATTGGTGGAACCAGAACTAAAACCAGATGCTCTGCTGGCTTATATATTTTAACAAGGTGCCACCATTACTGGGTGCCATCCCCAAATGGGCTATATAATGGAACGCATGTCAGTGTTGTAGCAGTATGCAAAAGCAATCAAGGCACATTGGCTAGGTTCAGAATTAGTACAGCATCCACAACTGCCCTCTCAAGAGCCATCAGTACTGTAGGATCAAGTCCCAGAGGGGAGAATTCTGTATACCAGCTCATGTAGGGCCTTTAACTCGTTCTAGGTCCAACACCCTGGAAGAAGTACACTGTGATGGAGATGATCCCAGTACTCAGGCCTTCTGTCTTCATTTGATTGGTGTCACTGATGATGGATCTATAAAGGGCAAAACTTGTATAGAATACATTGTAACTGTAACTCCTGGCTAAATGTAACAATACTATATCAATTAAATATGGTTACTTTTATATCTTATCAGTCCCTCTATAACTATCAAAACCTTGCTCTCCCGACTGCTTTAATAGGTCCATTTATTTCCTTAGGGGATCTTTACAGTGCTTTATTCCCATGGGGTGAGGGTTGTGTGAACCAGGAGTGGAAGCGTTCACGCTTTCTCTAGGAATCAGGGTTTTAAGCCCTAACGCTCTCCCCATTGGCAGCTTGTGGCTTCTGTGATAGCTGCTCACAAAGGGTGAAGGTGTGTGTGTGTATGTGTGTGTGTGTGTGTGTGTGTACCATACGTGCCAGCCCCCTACCTATGTGGTGCACCACTGTGCAGTGCAGAACCACTGCAGCCCATACAGCTGTGGCAATATGGCTGCATTTCTGTAGGTGTCAACCAAGCAGCAAACCAGACTGCTCCCTTCCAGCAGGATGAGTGAGCCTGCATCAGTAGCTCAATCACAACCTGCTTTGCTTGGCTTCTTCAGTACTAATGCTGCTAATGAAACCCTGGTCGTCTGGGTCATAGTCAGCACTTTATTTCTTTACACCATGGAACTGTGTATAAATAGTTACTTTTAAATATGTATATGTTCAGCCTTCTGGGATTCCTGCTGCTGCATCCACCTCTGGCAAGTCCCTCATAATTTCCAGTTTGTTTATTTATTTATTAATTATATTTGTTCACATGGATGGTCTCACTGGGCAGACAAGCTGCCCATTTTCAGCAGAGGCCCAGAGAAAAAAGCTCCACAATAGAAGAAGTAAACAGTAAAATAGTAGTTAATACAGTGGTAGACAATAAGCATAATTACATTTTAGGCCAATGTAAGTTAGTCACAGTTTGATAAAGCTGGTTTACACCCGATGTGGAAACTGTACATGTTAGAATAAAAATGTCATACAGTGTTACATCTGACAATAAGAAAATGAAGACAGATTATTTACAATTTACATGTAATGCAATTTGTTACAAAGCTTTATAGTAGAAAAAAATAGTAAATTGTGAGGTTGAAAATAAGACTAGGAGGTTCTATGAAGTATAGAGAGCAGTAGAACAAACTGTTGTTATACAAGGAGTATGAGAGACATTCAGTGAGTAAAGTTTGTATAGAGACTACAGAATAGAGAGGCAGCATTTAGGTTATCCCAGGAAAGGGGATAGAGCATACCCAAGAATTTTTATGTGATCCTTTAAGTGTAGTATAGAGATGTATTGTTTTCTAATATTCTAAGAGAGAGACGGAATTCCAGGTTTTAAAAGGAGAGAAGGAGTACAGACAGTCATCACAAGTATTACTTGATTTAGTTATGGTCATCAACATTTTCTCAGAAGAGCATAGTGACCTTTTAGGACTGTAGAGTTGGAGAACATTGTTTAGACTTGGGCATTTGCCTAAGTCATATATGAGCTTATGTGTCATGAGAAATTGTGAGCATGCTAAACAGTTCCTTAATTCCGCCCACTGAAATTGCTTTAGCGTGATGTGTCCTGTAATGATGGCTGGCAGCAAATTTTAAAATTTTATTATAGCACTGATCAAGTGTGAAGAGTTGTTTGGATGGTAAATTGACAAGTATGGGGGCTGCATATAGGAGAGTTGGGATGAGAAGAGATGAGGCAATGCTTATCCTAACCTGGTCTGTTAAGTAAGGTTTGACTCAATAATGGTTCCCCAATTTTTGATGGGTTTTCTTTACAGCCTGTTTTATGTGGTGGTTAGATTTTAGGTTTTCATTAATAGTAACTTCTAAGTTACTTGGCATGGGTTACCATTTCTGTCTTAGTATTGTTTGATAGAACTGAGAAGGATTTTTGGTCAGATTGTTGCTTAGGGATGAATAAGATTTTTGGGAGTTCAGAAGAAGGAGCGTTGAGTCAGTTAGTCAAGTCTCAATCTGTGAGAGCTTCTTGGATATGTTGTAGTTTAACCTTGTTCGCAGAGCAGATGATTGTGGAATCATCTGCATATTGCATGATGGTTGCTTGTTTGGTTGCTAAATGCAGGTCATTAATGAATATATTAAAAAGTAGTGGACCTAATACAGAGCCTTGAGGGGCAACCATGGTTACCAGGAGAAAGGAAGAGATGTCCATTTGAAAGGCAACTGTTAAACCAGGAGAGTGAAAGTTTATCAAAGCCTAGAGAGGACATTTTGCATAGTAATGTTTGGCATGATACCATGCTGAGGGCTTTGAACAAATAAAGGAATCTGGAAGAGACAAAGTTATTTACTGCTGTAACAAAGCTTAGTATTGCAGTTGTGGTACTGTATTGTGGATGGGGGGAAAAGTAGTGAATTTTCAGTAATGTAGATAAGAACTTGGGATTGTATATACTTTTCAAGTATTTTAGACAGGGGAGAGGCTTTGGCCCTGTAATTGGACAGTTCAGTGGAGTATGTAGAATTTTTTTCCACAAAGCGGGAACATAGTCCTTGGCGGACTGGTTTATTTGGACAGACTCAGGTATGCTAGAGCATCTGCAGCTATATCAATTTATTCAGCTGGTAAGTTGTCTGGGGCAAGTGTTGTGGTTTTCAAAGCTTTAAGTAGTTTTCTGATAATGAAGGTTGTGATGGGTTGAAGTTTGAGAGCTTTGGAATGAGCTGTGGGGTCTAGAGGTGTTATACTAGTTGTAGAAGATTGTGGGTTTAAGAGAGATGCAACATTCATCATCATCCTCAAGAAACAACATCTGAAGTACCAAACATATATGGATATTTATAAACATTATCCTTGCAGGCTTCATTATACAGTGTAAAAATTACATGGCACACCAAGTAAACCAGAAGAAGCAATTGCATCTAATGCCCTATATATCCAATGTTAATAGATAAAAGCATTTTAAAAATATATATGCTAGACTTCGACATCCCTCTCAGCTTTTATGACAGAAAATAGCCGATTTTTGCTCAAAATGTAATTTTTTCCTACTAAGATCACTGGTACTATATAAAAGGTGGTGGTTGTCAGACACTAAATAATGACAATGATTATAGATGCATTTCTCATTATGTCAGAAAATGCATGCCAAGTCAAACCATCTTATTCTCTAAACATTCTAAGTCAATGTTGGCAGTATTTAAAATATTAATATTTGTAAAATTTCCCTGACTGGACCCTTTTTTGCTTGGTGTTTGTCCCAGATTCCAGAAGTATGATCTTGATAACACAAATTAGAACGACCGCGGTGGTTAACGTTGCCACCTCACACAAGAGGTTCTCTGGTTCGATCCTTGGCTGGGGTGCCTTCTGTACAGAGTCTGCATGTCCTTCCTGTGGTCACGTGGGTTGCCTCCAGGTGCTCTGGTTTCCTCCCACATCCCAAAGACATGCTGTAGGTGGATTGTACACTCTAAATTGGCCCTAGGTGTGAGTGCATGTGTGCATTTGTGTGCCTTCAGTGGAAGGTTGGGTGCTGGGCTGGCAACTCAACACCGTAAAACTCCACTGCCAATCATGAGCAGATGGGTGATCCGCTGTGGTGACCCCTAACTGGGAAAATCCGAAAGAAGAAGAAGAACTTGATAACACAAATTAGCCATTGGCCCCAGTATAGTTTTATATCATGAGAGCACTTGATTGAACTTGAATGTGTGAGGTGCCAATAGGGTTACAAATTATTAGACAAACCAGAAAGTCCAGCTTAGCCTATAGGCGGTAAGTAGGAGTCAAGTGCAACTGTGCAGATGGGTTTAACCTTAATCCAGAGTAATTTCTTTCAGGGATCTGGCTGTGGAAGAACTTCTCAGGGTGTCTGTTTTTGCTGGGGTATTCCTTCTGCTGAGTGTTTTGAGGGCTATGCACAAGCTAGATGCTGGAAAAGAAGAGCTTTAAAACCTTTCAAAAAAGTGCCTTGAGTAAAGAAAAAAGAGGCTGGAGCTCATCATCATTTGAATACAGTCCTATATTGAGAAGGCAGATGAGCACTGTTAAAAAACAGGACCTAGAGGGCCATATTTATTACAGATTTCTGGGGGGTGGGGCTGTGGAGAAAACCTTAATGAACCCATATGTCTTGGAATCCTACATTAGACTGCAGCAAATGTATCTATGACTGGTGCAATATGATTAAATATTTCTGATGCTGCCATGTTAATTGCATACTAAAGCCAATACAAAGCAGCTATATGTGTACACTATGCATAATGATTTAGCTGAACTAGAAAACATAGCATCAGATCATAAAATGCACATCCATTTGGATGTTTACTGTGCTCAAGTGGTTGTTCTAGTGCTATCTATATATTACAGGTTCTTATGTTTCCACTGGTACAGTTTGTCAGGGTGGTAACACAGCTGATTCCATTTTCTGCGGATACCTGTACATAGCTGAAGGTTGATGGCTACATCCTCACTTGTATCCATTAGGTGAAAGCCACCTTACCATCTGCCAAAAAGAGGATTCTTATACCTTCAAAGGATGCAAAGAGTTAGGAGTATCCCGTTGTTCCCAAATGGTCTACAGGCCAGCAATGAAGATGGTATAGCTACAAAACCTTTTTCAGTGCTACCAAAATCTGAAATCAAAGTGATGGTTTTAAAAAGCATGAAATTTACTGATGTATTGCCAGACCATCTTGTGAAATGCCATGTCAGCATACACTGTTACCCCATCTCAGAGACTGACAGCAGTCAGAGGATATAAGCAGTGCTGTTCTCAATCTGCAACACACATCAAGCTATCTCTACCCTATTTGCTGTACTTATCAGTATTCAAAAATTATGTGATTTTAAAACATGTAATGCAAATGAGGCTCATTCACTTATGCATAGAATTTACAGTAAAACCCCTCAGAATGCTATCATAGCATTCATGTCCTACTGTGACTGAGGAAGTCCAATACAGACAGTGGTTTACACAGAGGAATTCTTTTTTTGTTTTGTTTTTGTGTTCAAACTGCAAAAATAAATAAATAAAAATTAAAAG